>NW_027526385.1:105608178-105727034 GCF_048455015.1 Haemaphysalis longicornis
CAGCAACCGTGGTTGGCGATGAAGCGATGTATTTACAACACAAGGGCGATCTATTTACAAGAAGCTATTGGCGGTGAGATGTTTGAGTGGCGCCCCCAGGCTCTGACGTCGGCTTAGGGACTCGCGCCGCTGTCGTCTGCTACACTCGCGCCGCTGCTACCCTCCTGCCGCTGTCGTCTGCTTGTGAGTGGCAGCAGTGCCAGTGCTAGAAATCACCCGCTTTGATGCTGTAGTGCAATAAAAAGCACATTTCTGGTAATTCAGTTATTTCTGCTAGCTTCTGACACATCTGGATAATTTCAAGCTGCATCACCCACAAGTTTGCAACATACAAGGACAGAGGGAACAACTTTATTCAGAGCATCGGTCAGAAGATCATGTGCAACTTGTCCTTTCTAGCTTATTCGCGAGGTTCACCGCTCAGAGCTCCTCGATAAGTGTTCAGAATGCGCAGGCTTCCTTACAGTATTTTTAAGATGCTCTAATGAAGACTCAAGAGTCTAATGTATACGTACCAAGCAGCGAGCCCCTACACGCGCATCGCACAGCAGAAAATAAAGCGACTGTCTTCTATTTCTTTCGTTGTTGTCTTGTATCAAATGAATGTTTTTTTGTTCTGTGCCCAACGCATTAATTTTTCTGCGCCGTCATAAACGTCTTATTAGTAGTTTTGGGGATGTTTGGGAGGTTCACAAAGATCGTGTGAATATTTCCTTCATGTTGTATGGCATACATTCCATTCTTGACAAATGGGCTTTCGTTATGACTGCGTGCAAGAAGGGGCATATCTGCAGCGTGCGTGGTTTATTCACATGCAAATACAATAATAATGTTCGTGCTACGCCACCGCGATCGCACCTGAGGCAACGTTGTATAGAGCACTCGAAGGCGGCTTTTGTGTTCCAAATATTTATGGTAATCATCGTTATCATAACGAACTGACTTTCAAGCCGAACAGTTATGACAATATTACGGTGCTGAAGCCTGATATACTCGCTCACCAACACAATAAATAGTATACGTGCATATATAACAAGAATCGGTACTGATTAACATGTCCAAGTAACTCTGTTGTTTTTCAACCCTTCCATGCATAAAGAACAAATCCTGGTCTACTCGGGATGGCATATTCTATGAATAGAAGAAAACTATTCTTACTCTCTTGGCTTGGACTAAGGAGCCCACCCACTAACCAGATAGATTTTACTTACTGTTAAATTATGTTTTATCCTCCTCGTTCTCCTCCTCCGTTTGAGTGCAGTTTTACTACAACGCATATCTGAATATTGGGAAGATATATGGCTTCGGGAAATATTCCGAAATATTCTTTCAGTTCGGAACAAACATAGCGTTACTGTATTTTTACCGTAAATGGAAGTCGTCTTGCTCAATAAAACTCCATTCTGGTCAGAAGCCCGGTATACAACCAGCATGCGCCTATACACACAGTGGGTCATTTTGAACTGAACCTACAGATTTTGCGGCCTATATTGCATTTCGTCAAACTTTCATGCCATGACAACATAAAGTGATGTGATACAATACTTTCGAGTGTTCGGCAAGGTTGCAAAAACTGTTTTACCTTACATGCGATTACCGCGGATCGTAATGCCTCCTGTCAAAGCCGACAGCCCCGAAGCCCTGCAATTTGTTTTGGTCTTGCATTTTCACTGTTATCGGTTACTAGCAGCAGGCTCTTCCCTTTGTTAGAAAGATTACCTAACGCAGAAGCTGACGACTATAGCTCCGACTCATCGCGCTCCGCACCGGACCGGCTTCGCAAGGAATAGGGCGACGCCGGCGATGTTTCTTCCGTAGCGGTATTCAAAACTATAATTTAACTCACGCCTTGAGCTATTGTACGCGATTTTAACTCTATTATTATGATAAGAAGTTACGCACACGCAAAATCTGGGGCAGACAAGAACCAAACGTCAAGCGAGCGGAAAGCAACAGCAGGGAGAGCGAGCCTGAATGAAGCAGACGACAAATGCGAGAATCCCTAAGCCGACGTCACCAAGGCCCGCTTCGCAGCGCCGCCCGTGGTAGCGCTCACCTCCAATAATGGAGGACGCGCTGTATCCACGCCAGCCACCCCATCTTCACCGTGGATACCAGGCCACGGTCCATGGAGAATCGTCAACGAATACCTGTGACCTTATCAACGTAATTTGTACTGGGTGATCTGCGGAATTCACCGCACGCTCGCACTAATTCTCCGGAAGAGGAGATTGATTGATTGATTAATTAATATTTATTTACAATGAATTATTAATTAATTAATTAAATAAATAATTGAATTATTGAATATTGAATAATTGATTGATTGATTGATTGATTGATTGATTGATTGATTGATTGATTCATTCATTCATTCATTCATTCATTCATTCATTCATCATTCATTGTAGGGTTGGACGCGCCGACGCTACACAGGCGATGAGGCTCGCTGTAGTGCAGGGCTACGGATTAATTTTGACCACCTGGGGATCTTCAACGTGCGCCGAAATCTCGTACACAAGGGTGTTTCCAGCCCTGAACACCAATCTTTAACTTGTGTTTTCCGTACGAGCACTTCATTCTGTCGGGTGCGGGTTACCCTGGAGGTGCTGTCGAACAAGTTAATCACACCGTGAGAAGGCAGCGCGCAATGGACGCGAAGTTCCGCCAAAACAGGCCCAAACAACCGTCGAGCATGCAGCTCCGCGCAGGGAACGCTGGGTAAATTCGCCGTGCCATCTAGAGTGTCCTCCGTGAGTGCTCCTCTGTCTCCCCTGCCGCCCCCCTCACCACGTTGGGAGTTTATTGTCCCGTACGCCGCGAGAGAACTGTTGGCCGGTAGAGGTAGAAAGCTTTCCTTTAAAAGTTCCCCGACGACATAGTTGTCAGAAACCGCGTAAAAAAGGAGTCTGTATGGTTCTTGTGGGCACTAATCACGGCACCTTTCCGGCGTTCAGTAACATGATATAGTTGAATTCAATGCTGCTCACCTGCGCGCGGCCCGTTGCTACTGAAAATGCATGTAGCACCAAAGTTTCCTGCTCGATGTATATTATTATCACTTCTGCTCGCGCAGCCTACTGCATACATTTTGTTTGAGTTCAGTTTCTTGCCGATGCTGAATGAAACATTGCTACCGTTGAAAAGCTTATTCAGCAAGAACACAATAGGCTCAGAAACTTTTTCTTCAATTTAAAGAGGCCTTGCAGACAAAATACAAGTTTGTTTTATACGAAAGAGTTCGTGTTTGTCCGGATACAAACGAGTTTTTATTCACTGCGAAATTAATCAATTAAAGTTAACATTTTGATGTTCCCGCTAAATCGTGTTTTCGTGGCCTGCAATGACGTCACATGAACCGACCGGTCTGAAGCCGATTGCGAAGCCTTGTTTACCGTTACTGAACTTAGGTGGCGCTACCACACCGCGGCACAGCCGTTTTCTGCCTTTGGTTAGTTTTTGACTGTATTTAAACCTGGCTTGTTTTTGTTCAGAGAGAAAATATTCGTTTCGTAAAACATAGTTCCCGCTCGACAAATATGGTACCGTAAGACAACGGTGCTTGCGTCAATCAGCCAGTGTCATCTGAGACAACCACAAAGCCCCGGAGTCCTGTGCAGCTCAACCAAGTACAGTGCGCGCAGTACCAACAACAGTACGCATCGGTACTTCTATATTTACGTGTGCTTTCGTAATTTTTAACTGTTTGTCCCACCATTCTTACTGCTTTAAAAAGAATGTGCCCCAAATTTAAGCGCAAATAGCTCGTTCGGCAAGGTTATAACCTCTGCCTACTTTGCGTTTGCTTTTGCCGGCCTCCGCCAATCGCAGAGCTGGCTGGTATGACATCATAGGTGCTGTTGGGGGAAATGAGCTAGTGAGCTGAATGGCCGTTCCTTTCTTTCTTTATTATATAGCTCATTTGAGAGAAGTTTGCGTTAAAAGTGGTGTCAGTATGATTCTAAGCCAGTCAATTGAATATTTCAAACTTGTGTTTTGTCTTCATGGCCGTTTAAGATCACTGCTTTCACAGCTCTATTGGCTCTCTTGGTAGGAACAAATACTTCTATTTTTTTCAGTGGCACGAATTCCGCACTGAGAATTACCGCTTACGTGTCGAAGCCGCTGTGCTTTTCCACTGCGCCGTTTGTTGCGGGGCGCTCTCCGGGCCGTATACAGCGTATTCGATAGCCTCCCATCGGCGCCAGATTACTATCGAGCATCTCCACTACGCAGTTCCTGCAGTGTGGTCACGACTTCTTGTACGATTCATTTGGAGGCCGACAGCAAAGTAATTAAATCACTTCTTGGTTCTGCAGTTTTTCTGCGATTCTTTCTAGACGCGCAATGTCCGGTTACAAAGAGTGGTGAAT
This sequence comes from Haemaphysalis longicornis, assembly GCF_048455015.1. Classification (NCBI taxonomy): domain Eukaryota; kingdom Metazoa; phylum Arthropoda; class Arachnida; order Ixodida; family Ixodidae; genus Haemaphysalis; species Haemaphysalis longicornis. The sequence continues at coordinate 105,612,552 of NW_027526385.1, forward strand.
GGAGTCGAACAGGCGGCGGCGGCGCGCCATATGCGACAAAACAAGGCGACCGACCTTGGGGAATGGAGCTAATCAGACGACGCGGTCGTGTAGTTTCCTCGGCTTGTCGCTTTGGCCAAACATTTGCCACATCTATCGCTCTATTTTCTATACGCAAGCATGGGCAATACAAACTACCGATGGCTGTCGTGGTCACTGCATAAACATTTCAACCCAACTTCTACCCGAGTTAACTTGGCCCCGAATCCGAAATTTCAACAGCGCTAACCGGCTGGGTGAGTGAGGTAGTCTCTTTGGTGACGCTTTAAACATTTTGTATCTATCGGAAGCCAGCACGTGCTCCAATGAAAGTTCCCACAAGTTCTGAATCTACAGGCATATGTAATTATGCTAGGTTTTGTTTTCTTCAGAAACAAATGCCAAACAAGCAGTAAAAATAGCGCGTAAACATTATCAGTTCCCTATTTTCGAAATTTAGAGGGAAAACGTAATTTTTTACTCTACTCGCATTTCTTGGTTCAACAAACGATCGACGAGTGATTTATACGTGATCCCTGTACTGTATTCTATCGGCAAAGGGGAACCTTTTTTCACTTCAGTGATCTTTTAGGAGCTCTCATGTGTTACACTTAAATTCCTTCATTCAGATAAGCCATGGGTTACCGCCATTATCGCGACGGATTAAGTACCGTAAGCTTTTTTTTTGTAGCAATGCTTTCACTAGAGAACTTGGTGACCCTGTAGCCATCGTCGGTGTTTCATGAGTAGCACGAAAATGAGTTGGCCAGCCTGCATAATCTTCTTCTCACGTCTGTCACACCCTCGACATCGCATTCTCCTCCCCACAAGAGTGTAAAGGAAAAATGAGGCGAATAAAAAAAGCGAGGGATAGCCCTGCGGCTTCCTCAGTCCTCGCTTCAGGCTACCCAACAGACGGCGACATCGCATTGTTTATGCTGAGACGGAATTAGATTGTTTTTGCAAAAAACAAAAACAGAAGAATGATTTTAACTGTCTCACGTTTACCTGCAATGTTCCTTTCAAGGTGCGACAAGTCAATTTTGACTTAGCGATCCCGTAATGGTTAGCTTCGGTGGAATGACGTGCGTGCGAGCTTGACAGGTCACCATGACGGCGCCCTGCCTACAAAAGCGGGCATGGGAGCCTATATAATGGAAGTTTTACATAATTATCCTTAAAACTATTATTTTGGGGAATTTTTATTGCTTGTTAGCCACTACAGTAACTCTTTTTGTAGGACAGCGAATAAACAATAAAAAATGCTTTTTTTTTGCATTCTCTAAAGATACTGAGCACTAGCGGTAAATCCTTTCATTCTGTTCTTGCTTGTGAGCACTGTGAAAGCCTTATTTGTCACCAGCGCAAAATGCCACAGGGAGTTTTCTCATCGTAGCAGATACACTTTTGATTTTGTGCTTTTCTCTTTTGTTGCGGCTTTCTTTAAAGTGAAGATTAAGTGCGTTCATTGCTGCAAAAGAAAGTACTCCGGCCAATAGACCCGGCATCACTCGAATGATTTGTTTTCGAGCGAGAAACAATGCCAACTCTGGAAAAGAAACAAAAATCTTTTCAGCAAGTTTCTAAAATTCGTGATGGCTGGAGGGCAGTATTTTTTGTGCCACAGATTCTTTAAGACCCTCAGTTCTGAATACTGTAGGCTTTTGTTGACAATGTTCTAAACGCATAACGCATAACAGAAAGTGTTGCAAAGCCCCTTCAATAATTGCCACTAAATGTTATCCCTTGAATATTTTAAGTGTGGTATTTCAGAAACGTGAGGAAATCCGTAAAAGGCTGACTAACCGGAAATGACAGTGCATACCCTCCGGTTATCACGATAAGCCACAAGAAGCACAGTGTACAGGCAGGGCACCTCAAGAATCCGCGGACGACGTTTTTACTTAACTGAGCCGATCCTTTGTGATCCCGGATATTCCACGAAAGGAGACAAAAATACTAGTTTAACCGTATAGCCGCAACAAAACCAAACCGAGAAAGTCCAACTCTTTCCAGCGCAGTACTAGTTAAACTATAACACCAAGAGCGATGTAAATATTGCATGCATAGAATTTCGCTTTCGACCTTCGGCGAACATGCTTGTGCCCACATCGCTGTACGTCAGCGCCTAAAAGTCCTAATTGACGTTGCAGGCAGCCCTCCAAGAAACAAATCGGTGCGTACGTTAAGTATGCCTTAGAAGAGGTACCGGAGCATAAATATGGAAAGCATCCGGCCGATAATACACGGAAGCGAAGTTTCGTGAATACGCACAGTTCGGGAAAGCCCCAACGCCAGAAAAGGAACTCCATGGAATGAAGGTTGTATTATAATAGTGTACTGCAAGAAGATAGAGATATACACGTCACAAAATAAGGGTGTTTTCTATTCTTACAGGAAACTTGGACTACCTTTTCTTTGTGTTGTCCGTGACTCTAAAAGAATATTGGTTCATACTACTCTGCACGTGTTTATGTTTTACCATGTTCTGCAAATCTACAAAGATTCGAGACGCAAGGACACTTTTTCAGGATGAGCGGTGTTCATTTAGCTAACGGTCCTGCTATTCAGTGACAGGACTATCTGGTTCAGCTCCGCATTACACTCGGTTATGCGGCAGACAATATTAGAAAATTTGCTTACGTTAGTCCAATCTACGATGTTAGCAATGTTGGAAGCACCTTGTTTCACTCCTACTACAAACGATACCTAGAGTAAAGAAATTAGCAGTTGCTTCGGCTATGTCAGGATATACGTAGCGTGAGCTAAGGTTCAGCTGGTTATTCTTAGCTTTCCTGGTTGTCTAGGATTAGCTGATTAGGCTAACTGATTAGGCTTACTGATTAGCAGGAATATGCTTACGGCTGCTAAAAAGGTTTTCCAATCCTGTCGAATCCAATTTAGTCGCGGGGGCGGCGGCTCCGGCGCGCCAGCTGTGCGCCGTGAGACGTCACTGCTCCTCGCGCATGCGCAGCACGGCTCTCCAGGAGCCACGCAAAACTGCTCAACCTCGGCCAGTGTAGCTCACGCTACAATAAAAGTTCAAGTTTTCAGTAGAGGTATATTCATTTAATTTTTTACGGAAAAGTTATCTTTAATTAGAAACATGCATTTATGCCACAGAGTTTACGCAGGCCCGATGTGTAAACGAGAACAAATCCCTAAAATAATAAAACATGAAGGACATAATTTTCATCCTTTCAAATCTTAGATGTTACGTTCTTACACCACTGACAGGTGAGACATGCGTGCCCTAATGTAAGTCTCATTTTTGGCAACTAAACCTTCAATCAGTCTCGAAGTTATTTCCTTTGAGGCAGGAGATTTAATATAATATTGTTGCGTCTGTCAAACAGGGACACAGGGAAGTTGTCTTCGTGAAGACGCAGGGGCAAAGTATTTATTAGGCGAGGTGCCTAATTAGTAAGGGGAGAGAGAGAGAGAGAGAGAGAGAGAGAGAGAGAGAGAGAGAGAGAGAGAGAGAGAGAGAGAGAGCTCTTTATTAGAAGAAAGCAGAGAGGTCTGCAGGCATGTATTCGCCTACATGCTACTCTGCGGGAATGGGGTGGAGGAAGTAAATGCCTTAAGGAAGTAGGGCGAAAGAGAGGGGAAAAAAGAAGAGGTAAAAAAGAAGGCCACATGGAGTGTTCCGTGAGTCACGTAAAAGTCCAGGTGTTCTCACAGGTGTTCTCACAGGTGTTCTCACAGGCGACGCAGATGTCGTGTAAATCGAACAGTGCATCTAACACTTTTCGCTGGGATGATGGAGATCACCATGGTCCAAGAAGAGCTTTCAATAATAAAAGTCCATTGTTGAGGCAGTCGATCTTCTTGGCGAGGTCGTTCTTTTCCTGGTTGTACGCCGGACACTCTAATAAAACGTGCTCAGTATTTTCTGGCAAACCACAGTTATCACAGTAAGGATTTGTGGTTTGAACCAGGCGATGTCGGTAGGAGTTCGTAAGTGCTGCGTTGAGGCGCAGCCGATGGTAGAGCGTCTCAAGTCGACGTGGGATTCGCTCTGGGAGCCTCATTCTCAGGTCAGAGTCTATGTCATACAGAAAAGGGTGGGGAGTTTCGGGAAAAGACCAGAGACGGTTTCGTTCCTCTAAGGCAAGCTGCTTCGCTAGTGCTGCTGCCTCGTGCTTTGTAAAAAAAAAAAATTCCTTACATTGCGTAGTTGTAGCCCTTTCCGAGCCGCCTCATCTGCTTTCTCGTTGCTGAGAACGCCACAATGTGCGGGTATCCATTGCAAGGTCACACGATGCCCTGCGACGTAGGCTAGATGGTGCAGATAGGTGATGTCGCGGGATACGTGGTCGTGGAGGCTGAAGCAACTGGCATGCCGTAGGGTTTGCAGCGCAGTCTTAGAATCCGTGAATATAGCTCATTCTGCTGATGGCTGATGAAGAATGTAGCGGAGGCCTTGCTTAATTGCATGAAGCTCGGCCGACGTGGATGACGTTGCACGTTCAAGGTGGTAGGACAGCGCTTGGCCGGTAGACGAAACGTAGACGCCCGAAGCACTGCTGTGAGGTGTAAATGAACCGTCCGTAAAAATGTGGGCCGTACGTGGATAACAGCCACTGATGTGGGCGAGCACGAGTTGAAGGAGGCAGAATTGAGGGAGTGCTTGCTTTGAGGTGACACCAGGTATGTTGAGTTTTATGCACACCGGTGACAGAGTCCAGGCGGGAGGGGGGGGGGGAATTAGACGGCAAGGTTGGTCGTGCTTGGGATGGCACAGATATGTTAATAGAGTTTATCATCTGTGCAAAGCTGGAGCTTTGGGTCAAAAGGTTGGTTGATGTGTGCAATCGATGCCGCAGGTATATTCGGAATGTCTCCTGTAGCCGGAAAACATCTAAGGGCAGGCAGCCAGCCTCCGCAACGGTACCAGCCCAAGAAGATCCCCTAGGAAGGCCAAGGCAGGTGTGCATACAATTATTTCTTGCCCCATCAAGCTGCTTTTTGCTTGTGGTCGACAGCCGCTGCAAAACAGGCAGGCTATAACGCAGCAAGCCATCAACATAAGCCTTGGAGAGAAGCACCATCAATCGACAGTCACTGCCCCATTGACTTCCGGCAAGGTATCCAATGACTTGCGCTGCCGCGGAAATGCGAGTACGTAGCCTCCGAACCTCAGGGGCCCAGGAGAGGTTTCGATCCATGGTTATCCCGAGGTATCTTTGAGTGCGCACATAGGGCAGGCAACGACCCCCAAGGATTAATGGGTACTGAGTCATCCGCTTGGGGGTAAATGCCATGGCAACGCTCTTCTCAGGTGAGAGGCGGAGGCCCTTCGGAGCAAGGTATTCAGAGATGTTTTTTAGAGCTTTCTGGAGCCTCTGTTGTGTATTTAGACGTGACCAAGGGGAAACATATAGCAACGGTTGTTGGCCAGCAAAATGGCGACAAAGAACCGAGAACACGAGCCGCTAGCTAACGCTCTCCTTCGTCGTCCTCTGCTGTGCCGCATCACACGGCACGTATACCCACGTGGGGGATTAGCATGGTTCTCCTACTTGATAATGCTGCCAGCCCACAGTTCGGCACGTGACAAAATGGTATAGTATTTAAAAAAACGTTACACGGTCGTTTTACAAGTGAACCCTTCTGACAACTGTGTACGTTCTCTGATATTTACTGTAATTTTTATTTTTGTTTTCTGTTACTATTCATTTAATTGTTACATCATTGTTTGCAACATGTTTATCCTGCTTTTTTGGCAACTTAAGAACGCTACCATTCCGCCCACAATTCATCCGTGACAGCTGCACTACTGACGTAATCGTTGACTCTACGCAAAATGTATTTCTCAGTGTCACACACTTGTGTAGTTTAGTTACCACAGTCTTGTTCGTGATAGCTAAATTTAATGCCCTGTTTTTATCTCTTATTGTCAATTGAGTGTAGCGTTACCAGGACCGGCGATTTGTCGCCACATTGGCGACTTTTCAAGAATTGTGGCGACATAAATTCCAGTGTAACGACTTATCTACTATCTGGCTCCTTCGAGCATTAGGGATTTCATATATTTCTATGCCCTTCCCACGGCCCAAATCCCACAAAAAGTTTCTGCAGAAATTCGGAAATTGATCTTCTAATTCGTTGGATTTTTTTGCCGCTTGTCCTTATTGTGAGATTTTACAGCCACATTTATTGGTTTCATTAAATGCTGTCCGACCAATTATCTCCATTTACGCTATAATGACGATTACAGGTAAAACTATCGTGATATCTGCATCATTGTGGAAATACAAGGTATTACAGGATTCCTGACTTTCCCAGATTTTTTTATATTTTTCTTTATTTTTATTTTACAAATTTGCTGCAAAAATTCTTTCCATTTACGTTATTTTTACGAATACAGATGAAGCCTTCACGCAATTTGCATTATTGGGGGAATGTAAGGCGTTACAGGATTCCTGACTTTCCCAGTTTTTTTTATATTTTTCGTAATTTTTAATTTTACGAATTTGCTGCAAATATTCTGTCCATTTACGTTATTTTAACGAATACAGATGAAACCTTCACGCAATCTGTAATATTTTGGAAATGTAAGGCGTTATACATTTTGCCATTTTCTGTACTTTTTAATATTTTTGTGAGTATCAATTTTTTTTCAAAATTTGGTTCGACCAATGATCTCCGTTTACGCTATTGTAACAATTACAGGTGGAACTGCGAATCGGCGTTATTGTATAAATGCAGGGCGTTACATGGTTCGTTATTTTATGTAATTTTTTATACTTTTCTTTTTTGTAATTTTCAAAATTTTGTGCGACGAGTCATCTCCATTTACGCTATCGTAGCGATTACAGGTGGAACTCGCGCGAAATGTGCATTTTTGTGGAAATTCAGGGCGTTACACGGTCCTGGCTGGGGGGCTATTAGGCAAAGAATGCTACGCATTAAACGTTGTCAGGTTCGTGGACCCGGAACTCAAATAAGTACACACACAACAAACAGAGACCATCTAAAGAACAATGGGGAACAATAAAGAGCTTGAGTACAGAGACCAACAATTAACGGGAATGCGGCATAGAAAAGCGTAACAAGTTCTAACTGCGAAAGAGTCAAGGCCAGGGTACGGAAAAAGTCACAGTACGTGTTCGCTGTCGAAACGGGGTTGTCCCACACGTCCCAGAAGCACAGTCGTGGTGTTGCGCTGTTGCAAAGTCCAGCTGGTGTCGTGGTCGTGGTGGTCGAGCGCGCTCCCAGCTCCCGTTGCAGAGTGGCCAACGCAGCTGTCTTGGAGCATCGCTGTCTTTCACCGAATCACGGCGAGACGACTTCCTTGCATAGAAGTTCTGTGGAGAGGAAGTCATTGCGAGGAAATCGTATGACAGAGCACCTGATATGACCTTTCAGGACACTTTAGCCGTCGAGACAAACTGAACAAACGGTACGGAACAAACTTTCAGTCAGATGACGATGATCTGGCAAATTCTAGACAAATCAGTCACTCAAGCACACCTCCGTACAGCACTAGGTACCACCACAAATAGAAATTTGTCTCTCATTTCAATATCGGCCACCTGATGTCGTATGAATAGCGCCAAAGCCTTCAACCAACGCAATCGGTTCAAGCGTAATGCTTCAGTAATTTAAGAGAGCTTCAGATTTCATGCGGAGTGGTGGGAAGTGTGTATGACAATGAGGCAGCGAAAGTGGTAAAGCAGGCCATGCAGCGAACACCCGTTTTACGTCCTCCTTTTTCTTTGAATGCTTTACCTAAACTTGCCTATTTTATGTTTTTTGCCGACACTAGTCAACCGCTGTCGCTTTCTCGCACCACTACAAAGAATAAAATTGGTCATACGGCTTTCTACTTCTCCTAATGTCTGAATTTTTTAGCGATGGTAATAAAAAGTACCTACTAGCATCGCCTTGCTGAAAATGATGACTTTTCTGGCTCCTTTTTCAAACATTTTTTTTAAGGTGGCCACTTGTCGGGATATTTTCGGCAGTTTCTCGGCGACTTTTCATGGTGGGGACCTGGCAGCTCTGATTGCGTGCTCTCTAGGTACTAAGCTTCCTTCATTGTTTCTTTTTTTGCAGTATTTTTGCCTCTTCTTTTATTGTGGTACGAAAAATTGAAAGTTTTCAACAAAAGGCAGCTGCTTCATTATATTCGGGACATTTTATTCGCCACTACCAAAAAAACAAAAAAATCAGGTGCAAACTTTGGGAAATTCCCTTTCTTCCAAGAACTTAGCTGATTTAATAGTCCGCGTCAGTGCTTGTCTTTGTCAGTAACAGCCTTCCCAATGTCTAATACCTCGATTATCATAGCGCAAAAGAGCACCAGCGACAGCATGATAGGCCACGAACGATGTCCTTGCTCTGTCTTTGAATCACGTAAACATAAATTTCAATCTTTTTTTTGTCTCTCAGTTATGCCTATACAATATCCACTTCATGGACACCTGCACTTCCGAAAATGTGTTGGTGAGTGTTCTCTTTGTACCCATATTTACTCTGTGCACTTCGTGGATCTGTTCACTGAAGCAACATATGCGAAATCTTATTAAACATAGCGCTTCCGAAGTACTACGAAAATATACAAAGCAAAATAAAAAAACAGTCGGAATAATGACACCCGTAATTAAATTCTCAATATTCAGTTGAGAAGTGCTTTTGTGGGGCAAAAAGAAAAAAACGCGAGCAACTTGAATACAATAGAGCAGCTGTGTAGTGCCATAATTATGGGAGAATTTTCTCAATGGCGAAGTGCACTGCACTAAATGCAATTGGAGGCAACATGTGTGAATAATGCAATCACATTGACATTGGGGGACAATACAGCGGCCTTCTTCCTTCAGCTGGATTGAAGTAAAACGGGAATTCATAATACTACGTGGTAAATATTTTAAACTCGTCCTCTCTTGCTTCTTACCTTTTTTATTGAGACCTCTCAGTAAACTTCCACTGGCCCAGAAAAGCCCATTTTTCCACTCGTTTCACTTCAACAGCTGTTAGCTTCGAAATATGGTTTGAACCAAAAGCTACTTATTGGAAGCGTGTTTGGCAAATTCACGAAACCATAGGAGCGACCACCTACACTAAAAATTCGTGAACCTTGTGCGTACAGCTAGCAATTCACCCGTACTCACCGAAGCTTAGAACAAACGCTTGGCTTTGATGTCTTATTACGTTAACGGGGACCTTCCGGCGTACACTTGGTACAATGTTTGCTTTTTTCGAAGGGTACCCGCTGCCGGCGTCAGTCTCCAAGCCCAATATTTTCCTCACGCCCTACGTTTACTCCTAACGCTGTGTTCCTTGCAAGGGCGGCCTTACATTGTACCAAGCAACGCCATTCTCACCTGACGTTCGGTTCTGCGTGTGCCGCTTGACGAAATCTGAATTTGAAGTGTGACAATTGGAAATTCGGGCCAACGCATTCGTGTATCACCTCTTGTTCTTGTGTTAATGATTTCTCGCCCTCGCGAGTTGTAAACAAGATACGCAAAGCTTCACGAATAGGGATTCATTCTGTTTACACAAAACCAGCCAAGGCCGGTAATCGTGCTTCCGCAGTGAACTTTTTCCGGCTTGACTAACGTAAAACACATTGCCGCTCAAAAAATGCAGGTCGCGATTTATTTGCAGTTTACAACATTTCGCCTCTTTAGAGCCCCTCTTACATGACCCGTGTTTCCGGCGATTGAAGTGGACGCCATCAATTGATGTGCCCTTTTTCTGCCATTTTCTTCTTTAATGCTTGGCTGATTACGTTATCTTAACAAAATTATACTCCATAAATTTCTCCTACGAACAGTACAACCTGGCGAACCCGGCAGATTTTATTTACCCACCGGTTTTTTCTATCTCAGATAATGCGATAACTTAGATGGCACTCCGATATAAGCGCTTGAATGTAGCTTGTTCGCCGTGACCCATTTAGTTGGTTGCCCCGAAGTGCTGTTTATTAGAGTGATACCAAGGTTAGGTTCATAATAACGTTCTTATAAACAATTTGTAGATCAATGCAGAAATGTATGTTCGGGACAATGTCAAGATCCGCAAGAAAATTCGCAAGAGAAATTCTTTCACTCCTCCATAAGCTCAATAATAGCAATTTACAACTTGTCTGTTTGATATACGGAATTACGTTCCCAGAAGAATCGTACGGTTATTCTGAAGACAAAATACTGGAAGTACAAGGTATGGCTTCGAGATGGTGGTCAAAATTTTCTATTCAAAACACTCTTTTTGGGGCAAAAACGTCCGTTTTTCGAGCCAGAACCGCTGACCTAAAGCTATGCTGCCAAATATTTCCCGTTATGTAGTTCATTCCTATCTTCGTCGTCAAAATGAATGGATGGCCGATTTAAATTACGTTATTCTTTCATAAAGCAATTTAAAAACGAATCACAACAGAAATACTGTGATGGAACGGCTTAAGGATGAGGTAGTGTATAGTCTTTCGTTTAAATTCCATTCAGCAGGCTCTGAACTGTCAGCAACGCCAATAAAAGTGCATTATTATTTTTCCACTTTTATTGTACAAGCAGTCAAGGGAAAAGGGAAGAGCGCATATTATATTTGTGACCCCTTGAAATGCACCCACGAGTTACCGACATTTTCCCAGAAAAAACGAGCTTGGCGGAATAATTATTGGTGTTTTCCTTGCAGTACTTAAGCTTTGTTTTTTGTAGGCTCCCGTCATTTTTGAAGTTTAGATTCTGAACCGATTCGTACATTTCACTCTTTCTTATAACGTACACTTTATTATTTCAAATTCGTGGATTTGCTGTGTTATTAACTCACTGCCCTTTTTACTATTGTTGCTTTTAACAATTGTTTATTGAGAAAAACGTGCTCCGCCTGTTGCTCGCGAATTGCGGTATATATGCATTTTTTGCGAAAGTAGAGAGGTGCGAACATGCGCTCAAAAGCACAAAATGCTTAATGCGGGTTGTTTTGTGTTACTACGTTTATTGTTGGGATGCATAAACCAAGTTGAAGAAATCTTGCAGTGAAACTTGAAGCTTGCGTCACATGCGTGTTTTCCATACTCAAGTTTCTTGCCTAGCCATTATGTGAAGTATAACAATGCTGTGGGAAACGACTGTTTCCGAATCTCTTGGATTACTAGCCACTTTCAAGAAAAACCTGCGTTTAAAACCAAGCTTAGGTTTGCTGATGAGCTGCAATTCCTCCGGGATTCTATATTGCGGGAATGACCACCACCACTCGTAATCCCATATTTTTCTCAACTACAAAGTAATTCCAAACGCTATGTTTCCACCAGAGACGCTTCATTTTCCTGGCGGCCCTTGCACTGTTGTTTTTTTTAGAACATTCGTTTTTGCTCCGCACATCGTCCACTATTTTAAGCGCCGACTACTTTTGAATTTAAAACGATTTTTTTTTTCACTACACGCAGTTGCCTTACGTCGCAGCTTTCGGTTGCTAACAATGCTCTTAAAAAGATTGTTTTAGAATACGCAGGATTACGAAGCATTGCCAAGACAAACGCAACGACCAAATGCATGCGCTGCAATTTACCAGAAACTTTTCTTCAGGGGCGGTATTCCAGAAGGCCTGAGTTCCGCCTACTCCCGAGTTTCCAGCTTCTTGGGTTATGAAAATAGGGATAGTGGAGCATTCGATACACCTCGAGCGAAACCCGAGGAATCGCGCGCAGCACGCATGGCATATTGAGCGCGCTGTATTGGGACCGCTTACGTTGATGAAGTACGGATTGTGCTATCTTCCGCATGCAACACCATCTAAAATCGATCTGCAATACTCAATCCCTAGCATAGGCTAGATCCCCACTGCTACATTGAAATGCCCAGCCTGGCAGTTGGCTACGCCCGGCGCGGGGCGGCCGGGTTTTCTCGGAATTCTGGTATACCACTGAATTATTAGAACTCGAAGGAAACTCGGGCATGGCTTTGCACGATCGAGTTGAACTCGGGATGCCCGTGGTGGCCGCTGCTGCTGCATGGTTTATTTTTATGGTTACCGTAGCAGGCATATTTCTACCCCAACAGGTCTTTTAAACGAAGGAGGAATTTCGAGCTTGTTTTTATCTCTCGAAAAGTGCTGTGCATTGGCTGTGCACTCGTCTGGCGAGTTACCCCCTTTGTGACGACTTAGAGGCGGCTGTCGCTCTATGACCGTCGAGGAGCAAGCGTAGCATGCGCTGCCGTTTTAGCGACGGGCACTTTCTACAAAACGTTGGTGGCGACCACGCCATCGACCGCCACCAGTCGACTTCGAAGGTCTAGTCGAAAAATACTCAAAAAGGTCACAAAGGATAGAGTCACAGCGTTGGTGGAATGATAAACTTGAAGTGGAGTGTAAACGGGTAAAGGCACTCCGGAGGCGATATCAGAGATCAGATAACATACACAGAGAGAGTATAAAAGGAGATATTATAAATCTCACATGCAGTACGATGAACATCTGAGAGAGGAAAAACGGAAAAGTTGGGATGAAATTTGTGCCCGCATGACATCAAATCCATTCAAATTGGCCTATGAAATTGCTAGGAACCAGATTAAGAAAAAGGTGGTATTGTCGAGCATACCTAAGAAGAATGGGGAACGAACAAAATCAGTCGAAGAAACGGTAGAAGAAATAGTACGCCATTTCTGTAATTTAAAGGAGCAATCAGATGAGATGGATACTACCACTAGCACAGTAGAGCATATTGAGAATACGAACGACAGGATAACAGAAGAGGAAGTTAGATATGCTATATAGGCCTTGAGGAAAGATATAGCAGTTGGACCAGATGGTATAAGTACGGACTTTTTACAAGGTATCTATGAGGTAATTAAGGATTTTCTTCATCGCGTATACTCAGGATGTTATAGGTTTGGATAATTTCCAGAACAATGGAAGAGATCCACAGTGATCTTTATCCCAAAACAAAACAACTCAAGAGATGAATATGAACGGTCTAGACCAATTGCAATACTACTACTACAAGGTAAGGTGTTTGAAAAAATTGTGAAATCCAGGATGTATCATTTTCTTTGCAGAAATAATCGCTTTGCCAAAAACCAGTTTGGCTTTATACATAACAAGTTGACGACAAAAGCACTGAGAGAAATTAAAAAGCGTATTGATCAGGCAAAATTAGATGGGGAAACAACGGTAATAATATCTTTAGACATTAATAATGAATTTAACTCCGTCTGAGCTGATCATGTGGGGCCATTTTGTAAGAAAATAGGTTCTAAGGAGAACTTAAGATTGCCGCAAGTGTTTTAACAAACAGAACTATAATATACGACACCGGCCTTAAGAAACGCGAATTCAAATTACCCATCGGGTCACCTCAAGGATCACCATTGAGTTCAATGTTTTGGAACTTCATGATTCAAGATCTGCTGAATGAGAAATTTGCGGTTGGTTGCCATATACAAGCATTTGCCGATGATACCACGGTAGTAGTTAAAGGGAAATCAAGGATTAAAATTGAAACGGCAGCAAATTGCAAACGGGAGAAAGATGCAAAATGGGCTAGCACAAAAACTCTGCACTTTAGCATGGACAATTGTAAAGCAATATTCCTTGGGAACTAATACGACAAAAAACCACCAATTTTTAAGATGCAGGGTAACAATATTCAGGTAGAGAAAGAGGTAAAGATATTAGGAGTCATCATACATAGTCGCATTAGCTTTATGAGGCGTTCAAATTATATCCAAGACAAAGTTACTCTGCCGGCGGTAAATTTATCGAAATTCACATCTAGAAAAAAAAAGGAATGATCATTCAACATTTAAGAATCATATACTTAAGAGCTATTAAAAGCATAATTGTATATTCAGCCCCCTTCTGGTATTCAACCAAAAGTCACATTAAGCGGAAATTGACGTCGATACATAGAATAACTCTACCAAAAGTACCCAGAGCCTACAGAACAGCGCCTAATATAGCTTTGAATATAGTGAGTAATATCTTGCCAATTCATCTTACGATTGAGAAGGAGGTAGAAATGTACAAGATTATTGAAGAAGATAAAACTTTTACATGGGAACCTGTGGCATTCCATACACATAATATAATAAATAACAGATAATTTGAAAGGCACCCAGCTAATTTATTAGCTTTCCCCGACAATAGGGAACATTCAGGGGAAGAGGACTATCAAATTCACATTTTCACGGATGGGTCGAAATCAATTGACAAAGGAGGTGCGGCTTTTGTGGTTATGACTGAAAATTTGAGTATGGTAGATTTTTGTCAGCATAGATTACCAAAATTTTTCGACAACTTTCAGGCTGAAGTGGTAGCAGTAACCAAGGCAACACAGTATATCAGTTCCAAGGAATGTAAGAAAGTACAAATAACAACAGAAGGTCTTTCAGCATTACAGGCCATTCGCAATACTTATAATAAAACTCCCAAAATTTTGGAAGTTTAAAAACTAATCGAAAGCAATAAGGGTAAGAGAATAATCCAACTGGCACACATCATAGGTCATTCAGGCAATCCTGGAAACGAATTAGCTGACGATTTCTCAAAAACAGCAGCACGGCAATGAGAAAAACATACGATCCCGATGACACAGCATTTTATTAAAAGACCATCATTTGTAGACGCTTTAGACAGATTGCAAAAAGAATGGGTTAAGGAGGGTTCACGCACTCAGATGTACCAATGCGTCCCCAACGTTAAAAATTCCTCAAGTCACTTAGTAACAAATCATTCTGTATTACAAGCAGTGACGGGCCATGGCAGGTTCCCCCACTATTTGTATAGGTTTGAGCTTAAAGACAATAAAATATGCAGTTGTAAAAAAGTAGTTAAAAGTTTTGACCATTACTTAGACGACTCTCCAACCACAAAATTCCTTAGAGGGAAATTCAAAAGAAACTATAGCATCAGTTATCCAAACAAAAACCAGAAATAATAAAAGACGAAGAGCTAACGGAGTTCCTAGCACGAATGGTGGAAGAGATTAATAAAATAACATAACTAAAGAGGAATAGGTTAATGGGTATTCCGCCGTGCTCACTATTGATTTTACTCCCTGAGGGGGAAGAACGGTTCACTGCCGCACAAGACCCCCAGGCCACCCAGGAGCTCAACATGGCAAACTTATACCCATCAGCCAAGGTGGGTATAAAAATGGAAGGATCACCGAAAGAAGACCAATCCGCACTTGAAAAAGAAAATGACATCAAAATAATGAAACCACAGACTCCCGAGGCGGCTGGCAAACATTTTGCCAGTGGCGGTCTCATAGGGGGTCAGAAAGTGGGAGAAAAAACACAAGGAACAAAAAGAAATAAGCCTCTATCGCAGGGTCATCACCCTCAGGACTTCGACCAAGTACATAGCCAGCGGCACGAGATATCTGGGTAGGTGGATTTTGATTATTTCTTCTCGAGGTGGAGTTGGACTTTCGCAGTAGCACAGCTTTAAGCTGTCAGTACTGCACAGGGTACTACAAATGCTCCAATTCGAGTGTGCGCAACAATGCCCGGAGACTCAGGGGATAACTCGGAAAAAGAAAAAAAAAAGAACGAAGTAACTGCAGAAGCACAGAGGCGATCTGAGTTGGTGACCCCCCGGCATACCTAGGCGGGAAGGTGTATCTCTTGGCAAGAGGTGGACAAATACCCTCTCCCGTGGAAGGTGTGTTCAAGAAGAGCATGGAATTCTATTAGAGTAGTGGGAAATATAAACGGGTGGGTAAGGATTAAAACGGAAATATCAACCACGGCTGGCCACTCAGGAGAGCAAAATAACAATTGTGAACCTATTGGTGTGTTTTAGTGCTCTTTTAAGAAAAAGAGAAAGTCAAGTAAAAAGGTGTACAAAGGAAATAAGGAAGGGTTAAAAAGGGGATGGGAAAAAACTATTGTAAGAGGGTAGAACTATATATGTACAGTAAGGTTTAAGGAAGAGAGGAAGAGGTTACAGTGACCGCGCCCGCTTGAAAATATCTGAGGTTAGTTCGCAGATATAATCGCGTAACGGGGGGCCCGAGATCATATATTACTGATAAGGAGCGATAAACACAACATAACAGCAATATTGTAAAAGTACGTTAAAGAAGGAAGCAAAACTTATAAAGGGAGTATAAGTTGGAGGAGTTGGAAGCAGCGGAAGTCCAAAAAATTTCCGTAAAAAAACGACTTGCAACCACAATCAAGATATATCAGGTTGGAACATCAGTAACAGCAATAAGTCATATGAAGTAAAAAGGAGGAAAAACACGGGGAAAGGGGGTTGGGGGAAGTAATCAGTTTCCAAGTTTTACAGAAGGTCTACCAGGGCCCAAGGGACAGCAGGACAGGGGAAGATGCAGATTGCGATCACGGCAGAGAACGAAGACGGAAAAAAGATCAAGTGATCAAGAGGAGTCAACATTGAATATGAGATTTCACCACCGATGAAGCACTTAAACTGCATATATGTTTGCATATCAAGATCACATGTATGAAGAACGACATGTTGATTCATAAGTGAGCTTCACATATTCGTTTCAAAAAGAATACCGCTGATTGCCTCCCCTCCCTTGGCTTGGTTTCGCGTGACAGATCTCTCTTCTTTCGTTCTTCTTTTCCTGTCTCTCAAAAACTCTTTTTAACTTCGGTCCAGTGGGTTTATTTTTAGTTGCCGTCAACCGTGATACGTATGTGTTACGGGTGGGGCTTTTATTTTACTTTATAGCCCTTTATTTTGTCTGTCTCTCAACCGCTGTGTGCGCAATACGATCAGCGGAGACGTGTTTCGAAGACCTCGCCTTTCTGTTAAGTGATTTTGTTTCGAACGAAGCGTTCCACGACTGTGCATTTTGTCTATCATCAGCGCGGCAGACAGACTCCCTCGAGGGGTGGCGTGACGCGCATTTCGTCTGAAAAGGTTACTGGCAGGACTGCTTATACGTATTACATATACTGTCAAGGAGACAGTCGACGCACGGATAGCCGCTTGAGGTGGTTTATTCTCAGAAGTGAAGCCGATAGGAACGCAGGTCTGAGCATTGATATACCCCAGGTTGTTTCTCGCGCATGTATCTTAAGGGGTTTATATTCTTACCCTGTCTTTGGCGCATTTCCTCGCGTCTGGATAGGACATAATCGTACCTCCGTTTTCCACATGGTTGGTGCTGGTTCGGCGCATAACCATTAAAGTATGATGGCCTGTTGCATCTGTTCATTATCCTCACTACAATACAATAAACGGCGAGTGCCTGTTTTCAGAGGCGATCCTTACACATTTCCACGGGTTTTGTTCAGCGTCACCGTCATATGGCAGGAAGAAGAGTATGGAAAGCGAGTAAGGGGGAGAGCTAAGAATTAATGTAACCGCTGGACGCCAGGGGGAGGGTAAGCGGGAGTAGGAAGGGCACGAAAGAAGAGAGGGGTATCAGGGAATTGAACTCTACAAAAAAAACGACTGTGGAGAGCTTCTTCGAACAAAATCGGTGAAGCGCAAAAGAAAATAAAGCAAACAAATCTTAAAAGTTGATGTCCTTGTTTCTATTCCTTCCTTCGAAACACATGGCCACTGGGAGGATTGGCCCGCAATTAGAGCTTGGAGAAATTAACGTGCCTGGTTCGCAAAATTCAAACACTGTGAATTTGAAAAGTAACAGTAGCCCAATAGTGCGTGCAGAGTGAAGCATGAATGTGATGTCACTGGAGTAGGACACGTGCACACCATCCTCGAAGAACCTAGAATATACGGAGGCTGCGGCGTGTTCTAGTCCGCTTGCACATTAAGACGAACAAATTAAATAGAAGGAACTGACGTAAACACGTAATAGCCGAAAAGAATCCGTTTAAAATGATCCGTGCCAAAAGACAAAGAAACGAAAGCTAGGAAAAATGCTCAAGTGCAATGTATTAGAACAAAAGTTCCTACTAGGTATCGCCAGGCTTTCCCCTTAAAATCACGTAGGCAGACTGGACCGCGCCTAGGAAATGCTGTGTCGAAAAGCGGAGGGTTTCGATAACGTAATACGAGCAGAACCTGTTTTGAATGTGGCGCGCTTCTATTACCCCCTTCCTTGTTTTACCAGTCGGCCATAGTCACGTGATTGCACTTTCTGCCACCAACGGCAGAAAGTACTTGTTAGGACAAGAAATTTCAAACAAAAAGCTCATATGAACACCTGGAATAAAAAATAAAACAAACTTTGTAGTGAAATACAGATTAATAAAGTAAAAGTACAACAAAATAAAGAAGTTCGATTTGCTTGCCCCCGTAGCCACCAGTGCAGCAGTGGAACGAGAGAATGCACTGAAAGATATGCCACGCCCTAGTCGCGCATCCTTGGAGCGCGCTGCCCTTGTCCGATTACGTCAACTCAATAATAAGCAAATCGCACGAATCGGATTTTTGAAGCGTTTTAACGCTGCCGCGAACTATTATCATGAGCTTATTATTACCACCACAGCTCCGCCTTGCCCGAGTTTCGCTCAAACTCGAGCCTTCTGGAATAGCACCCCTCGACTTCAAACGCTCGTTTCGGCCTTTGTAGAGCAGGCGTTCCGACGCTACCATGGTCAATGCAAAAAACAGTGCCACGCAGCCAGTTTTAGGCGGAGCGTGCGCGTAACCTGCTAAGAAACAGGAGTGATGTTAAGCCAATCGTACCCAATGGCGACGCTTATTTGGGAGTGCAAGGGTTCTGACACGTTTGTCTATGTTGTCTAGCCCAGCTTATGAGCTCGTAGCATCACACTGCTTTTGGGCGCGAGGAGAGACCGAATGATCCCGGCGTTCTTGCCTTCCGAACTCTTTTTATGGCCCTTTTTTAGGGCAAGGGTTCTGAAACGTTTACCTAGGTTGTCTAGGTTGCCTAGAACTCTCTTTAGGGCAACCGTTTTTGCCTTCGAAAGTGTTTTTATGGCCCCTTTTTAGGGCAAGGGTTCGGAAACATTTATCTAGGTTGTTTAGGTTGTCTAGAACTCTGTTTAGGGCAAGCTTTCTTGCCTTCGGAACCATTTTTATCGCCTCTTTTTAGGGCATGGGCTCTGAAACGTTTATCCTGGTTGTCTAGGTTGTCTAGAACTCTTTTAAGGTCAAGCGTTCTTGCCTTCCGAACCTTTTTTTATGGGCCCGTTTTCGGGGAAGGGTTCTGAAACGTTTATCTAGGACATCTAGGTTGTCTAGACCTCTTTTTAGGGCAACCGTTTCTACCTTCGGAACTCTTTTTAGGGCCCCGAGTAACATGCGCTTGCGTGCTCAGGCATGTCAATCTCTTGATTGTTCCCACGTTTTGCTTGCCAAGTTGCGACCGCTGAGCATGTATTGGCTTCAGTATCTATAGCGGCACGGTACGTACGGCCACAAAGATCGACGAACAACAGCGCGCTTTGGTACTTCTAGCTTTACGTGTTTTTCGTAACTTCTATGTTTACCCCACCATTTTTACTTCTACATATGCAATATGTGCATTACATTCAAGCGAATATAGATCGCGCTGCAAGATAATAAGCCCTGCCTAACTTGCGTTTGGTTTTGCAGGCCTCCACCAATTGCAGAGCTGGCTGGTATGGCATTGTAAGTTCTGTTTCGGGAAATAAGCTAGAGGGTCGCATGGCTATTCCCTTTTTTCCTAAATATGTAGCTTATTTGAGCGAAGTGCGTGTTAAAAGTGATGTGAATATGATTCTGACGAGGCAATCTTTCCAATGAATCAAACATGTGCTTTGCCTTCATGGCCCCATTAAACACTGCCATCAGGCGAGAAATAGGAAAAGCGCTATTGTTGCTTACAGATTCGCTACCTTGAAGTCTTGCACATTAGGGTGGGCTTCGTTCATTTTTTGACTCCGGGGATTTTTTCGTCTGAATATGGTCAGGTACTCTCCTGTATTACAATAGCAAAGTTTTTTTAAGGCACAGCTTAGAATGATTAGCCATAATTTCTATAACTTAGGTTTTGTGCTGTGGCCTGTAAGATGCGTCATCGTAACCGACGTCACCCAATCTGTGAAAGGAAGTGCTTGACTTGAGCACACTATTTTTACGATATACTGGCCTTACTTACGAGGGAACAACATAGAACACGAAATATGCACTTCACAATTGACTGTGGGGACATCATTAAAAAGTGTGTACGCGTTCGTCATACCACCAGCATAGTACCGCTACAATCAAAGGACACAACCATAAATTTTGGGATGGCCAATTAAAAATTGTGGACCAGGCATTTAGGCGGGTGGCAAATCCACTAAAGTGTCACTTTTATCATTTAAGTTAGACATACTACCCACCTTAGGCCTAACGCAGGGATGATCCGTGCGGGGATATTCCCTCTTGGGGGAAAATTTCGGCTGTAATTGTGTTAAAAGGGAAAAGGTAATCTTTAATAGGTACGAGGAATTTTAGCAGTCGTATAGTAAGAATAAAAAAAAAATGTCAGTAAACGGTGTTTCACATCATTTATTTCTTTGTTTTCTTTTAAAATGTTTCCTGAACACTTCGTCGAATGAATTCAAATATTCGAAGTCGTGTTCGCTCAAGCCACACGCATCCAAGACCGCTAGCAATCCAACTCATAAAACAGGAGGGAGCATAGAAGAGAGAATATTCCATGAGAACGATCTAGTAATGCCTGAAGCGACAGCGCCTGGAAGGCTGAAGCCTGTTCGCATGTATCCTGCGCAATGCACAAAAAGTATTTCGGGTGAGCCTTAGTCGGCGTGCTGTCAACATAAGATGGCGCCACCAGTCCCCGCGCTGAGCTAAAACTACCGCAACCACCGAATAATGCCTTTTTCTTTTGCATACCGGCAGTTTCAAGTTTAAACTTTAGTATGTAAAGTAAGTATGGTGTTTGGCACAAAACATGAAATACATAGTCAAATGCTGCTGACCGGCCGAGCCAGGGTAATTCAGTTAACGCTGAATGTAATTCTCT
Organism: Haemaphysalis longicornis; assembly: GCF_048455015.1. Classification (NCBI taxonomy): domain Eukaryota; kingdom Metazoa; phylum Arthropoda; class Arachnida; order Ixodida; family Ixodidae; genus Haemaphysalis; species Haemaphysalis longicornis. The sequence continues at coordinate 105,633,430 of NW_027526385.1, forward strand.
CAACGACTTCTGCGTACGGAATGCTATGAAAGTAGACAGGTGGCGCTTGCTAACACCGAAAACCTAAAAGTAATCCTCATAAAGATATATCAGCTGCAGATAGAGAACTCAGGAAATTTTGCAGGTAATTCTTAAGAAACCTGCGGGGAAAAATGTTGACAATAGGGAAGTTTGAGCCTAGCAAAGGGAATTTTTCTTCCCAGCACGGCACATCACTGCGCCAACGAGCAAAGGCAAACAGTTGGTTGGGATAGCGCTCGAGTCATTCATTCCTGAACCCTTTATCTCTCGTGTGCTTTAGAGAAAGAAAAAGGAATCGTAATAGCTTATGGGACACTTTCTTTATTCCACGTAGGATGACCGCAGCGGCACCACCACATCCTTTCTTGACCGACAACTAGCAAATAGCGGGACGCTACAACGCTATTGCGGTAGACTTTAACACGCCCTGTACAGCTTCCCAAGACCAGGTTGATTGATTGTAGGGTTTAACGCGCCGACGCAACGTAGGCGATGAGGCGCGCCGTAGTGGAGGGCTCCGGATTAATTTTGACCACCTGGGGATCTTTAACGTGCGCCGAAATCTCGAACACACGGGCGTTTTTGCTTTTCGCCTCCATCGAAAAGCGGCCGCCGCGGCCGGGAATCGACCCCGCAACCTAGTGCTCAGCAGCACAACGCTTTAGCCACTGAGCCACCGCGGTGGGTTCCCCAAGACCAGGTGTGCCAACTCTTCATGCAACTAGCGACATGGAACAAGTTGCTGTTACCTGCTGCGTGCAGCTACGGGAAATCTCTGCTTCATGCGAAAGCCTGTCGCTTGTGACTTGGGAAGATGTAGAATTTGCCAAACCCCCTTTAGTTGTCATACAAAAGTCATTGACGTATTTGTACTACCTGCTGAAGACACATACTTGCATAGCGTCCCTCAACGTGTCTTTTGACGTACTTAAAGCAGGTAAAAACGTTCTCTACGAAGCCCTGAGTGAAAGCTTGTCCGTCAAGTGCCCCACAGTAAATGGTCACACTTCCAGCTCGGTTGACAAGCTCTGTAGACTTATCTGGTCAATGAAACATGTGGAAGTACTTAAATTTGGATTCGGAGAGGGTAGTCGGCAGATCCAGACTGCGCTTTCGGAACTTATGGGCTGCACCCTATCATTGAGAATTCCCCATTGCCCGTCTCATTATCCACAGGGAAGCTTCGTGTTATTGGAAAAACATTTTGCATACAGCACTCTAAACCAACTCTCAATCACTTAACGCTCCTTGTGCAATGCAGGCGAGGTATACCTCGGTGCATTCCAACATGCGTGGCGGACAGTACACTATTATGCGGCATTACACTATTATGCCGAGTCTGGGCCATCCAGGGGGTGCACTTTCAACGGAGTTCTTTGTGAATTACTTGGAAACAAGACCATTCGTAACTTGCCGCTACAGAATTTTGTTTTCGACTGTGAAAGCACATATATTATGCCAAAGCTGCTAGAAACAACTGAATGTCTGCATTTTTTCATAATTATTCAACAGTTGGGGAGGTGTGAGCCAAGGTGTGACCAGCAAGATAAACACAGTAACTGGGTTTTGGCACTGGCCAGGAATAAACATATCAAGGAAGTTGAATTGTCCATTCGCCTATGTAGTACACCTATGTGGAGGTGGTTTTTTGAAGCCTTATCTTCAAAGGCCACAACGATGAAAGTCGTTATTGAACCCAACTGGGTTCCGGATCATATTATAGCAGTAGTTTGCAAGGTACTTCAAGAGAACCTTATGAAAGACAGAGTTTCCATCCCAAGTATGGTAATATTGAATAACTCCGACGGTCTCAAGTTCAAAGCGCTCTCGTGTGTCTTCATGAATGTGGGATTGGGTACTTCCGTTGAAGACTGGCCTGTTTTGATCATCCTGTTATCATGCAATCACCTAACATGTGTGGGCCTACCAATACCGAGGCAGAACAACAAGACACTGTTTACTTTGGTCGCCGCTTACATCAAAACTCGGAAGACGCTGAAGGAGCTGTAGCTGACTCTCAACTACCCATTGGTTCCTAATAAACAAGACTGTATATACTGGAAACTGTTCCTTATCTCTTTATCCCGTAAATCAAGCATTCGAGAAGTTGTTACAACAACAGGAGGCTTGGACGCAAAAGCGTGAGAGCTGGCGGAGACAGTGAAGTTCAGAAAGAACACTTGGAGAGTGCAGCTCTGTTTGGAGTCTGCACCACAAATCGCCTTTATTCGACGTTTGTCCGTGGGAATCACAGAAAACTTCTGTCTGCTCAAAGTCATTGTATGGGGACCATTGAGATCGAAGCCATGGAGGATGGTTTTGTGGTAAACGAGACTGCTCAGTGGAATGCTGGCCTGCTTACACGAGCTGCCCAATTTGTAACTGGCACCTTACGTGACAGGTAAGTGCGGCAGTGTTTATTTCTAACATAAATCGCCAAGCATGTTCAAATAAATCTGCAGTCGGTTGAACTATTGTTTAGAGTGGGTGAGATACCTGATACACTCCTTCCAGTGGTTTATTGTGGTTTAACGCCATAGTTGTTGCTTATTTACTATGCATCGTATCCTTTTACGAATCAAACGTTCCCGTCAAGTGAACACAGAATTATCTCCCAAAATGGAAGCCACTAGTGGTAGTACCACGCGATGCCCGGGTGGGCTATTATAATAAATACAGGAATAGGTATATAACACTTGTTGAGTTATAATAATTATAAAAAGTTGTTGAAAAACGTAGTTAACCGTGGGGTGGTGCGCAGTTTGGAACTCCTGCGTGCTGTCAATTCATGGGCTCGTTCCGGGGGCGTGCGGTATTTCGAAACGGCTGGAGCTCGGGCTTTATTAGTACTACCAAGATTGTGTGCTCAAAGGACAGGGACGGTGTGATGCCTGCTTCGCCGGCGCTGCTCACGTGAGTATCGCCGTCAAGGATCGCTGTCTGCGTGGTCTCTACGGGCCCGTTAGCGCATCCTAAAGGCTCTATCCATTCACCGAGTTCATATGGCGTGGCTGCCGGATGCAAAGTCTCAGCCAAACGCAAATTTTCCCGAAGCGCTGTGTGCGTAACATTTGCTTTTGCTCACCATAACTAAGTTTATAAAAGTTAAACCTGTGCCATTTTCTGTCAGGTGTGCGCGTAACCTCTGGAATGGGTCTGCAGTCATGGCACTTTGCCGGAGGAATTCAAATGGGTGGGCGCCGTCGAAAGCGGCGAGGCACCCGCCATGATTGGACGAGCTATCCGCACTATCGAAGGATTGCGTGACTACATGAGACTTCGCGGAGTCGTGAGGAAGCGCGTTGTCTGCCTGCCCATCCGAGACGGTCGACCGCAGTTGAACAACTTGAACGAGGACTGTTCGCGAGCTGTACGGCGCCACCTGCTACTCGAGGATGTGCGCAACCCCTAGCAGCCGTAGACATCGCGCAGGTGTTGCGGCTACACGCACGTTCCCTCTGTAGTGCAGTGTCTCCTTCAAGTGCTGGAACATTTCTGGAAACCACGCGTGGCTGCTGCAGGCCTGAACTTGGGATCGTTCATACGCTAGAGGAGAACAGTGTCTGCACAAGGATACATTGAAAGAAGCTGCCGGATGGAACATGGGACTTACCCGGCCGCTCAAGGACAAAGACGCGAGAAAAAAATTCGTCCTTTCACAGACGGGGTGATGGGGCACATATATTGGAATAATCGCTGGCGCAAAATGTTCGTAACCTAAATCAGGCTTTAATGTGAAATCCCCGAGTCGCTAAACTATAGATCCACATTTAGGAAATTTAGTTTTTTCTACAGCTGCAGCTTTGGCAGTGAACTGATTTGTGTATCGGTCTTTTGAAAACATTGTTTATTAAACATAAATACAAAAATGTATAATTTTCTTCTTGTTTTTTGTGGCAAACCCAGTTGCAGCGCACCATTTATAAACGTTTATAATTTGGAGATTGAAAACGTTTTTCTTGCGGTCGCTTCCGTAGACCTTTCTATTGTGGAGGGATTGGAACTCTTTTTACGCTTTTCGCTTGAAAGTTGTTTTGTGGTTGTATTGCCCAGAGCGTGACTCTACATGGGCTAGCAATTCCACGTATCTCGTAGCGTCCCATCGCCTGCTTCACGAAATACGTTCTAAGACGCATATTATATTTACAAACGTTTTCTGCATATCCCCACGCGGCGAGTCCGGAGATGCACAAGATGTCGTGTTGCCAGCAGTTACAGGCGATATGGTACTCAGACTGCGATTCAGATAGGCGGGCTTCCGTAATGCCATAGGTTAGACCAGGCAGCCAAATGGCGTTGTGTGCACGGTGGGCAGTCTGTGGAACAAATGGCGTAGAAGGCTCGTCCAGGTTTTGAAAAGCCAGAGCAGACTCATGGCCAAAAAAACGTAAAAATGTAAAACAGACATTACCCGGTGGTGTCAATAAAAGACCTAAGTTTGCAAAAGTGAAAATTCACTGAGTAAAAAGTAACGGCCACTGAGAAGTGGGCGTGAATGGCCACTTTATCGCACCGGAACGCCGAAGCATAGAGCAGATACCAAGGCTCTGTGGTAAACGAAATATCTGCTGAGTAAGTTCACCAATCCTTTCACACCAGGCGTAGAGGTAGATACCAGAGCACAGTGAGAGGGTGCCACAACACACAGGAACATAGTGTACCCCTTGTGAGCAATGCGAACTGAAACCAACAGCCATATTTACCAGGCCTATTCCTATTTTTGTTCAGGCTATCTTCCCCGGCTGCATACTATTCACTCTAGTTGGCCGATCTCTGCCAGCTCTGTTCCTAGCATCTGCCGAGTCTCTGCCTCCCCCTTCAGACTCTACAACAAGATCACCGTGCGTGCCGTACAACTCGCCTTCTCTCCTCTACATGGCTTGGCCTACTGTGACGTCAGCGAAGACTGAAGCTATAAAACCCGGACCCCACCAAAGCTTCGTAGCTGGGCACGGGGAGCTGAAACCGACAACTATGTTTACTAGGCCTATTCCTCTTTTTGATCAGGCTATCTTCCCTCGGAGCATCGTATTCACCCGAGTTGGGCGATCGCTGTTAGCTCAATTCTTGGTGTCTGCCGCATATCTGCCTTCGGGAAGGTACCCACAGAATCCGTTATTATGATTTTCGCGGGAATCTCTTGCCATTCTGAGAAAAAAGCATGGCCTTTGTTGTTTTGGGTGGAACCTCTTCAGCCGCGGCCGTTCCAATGCCACAAATGCTGGAGGTATGGCCATAGTACCAGAGGTTGGAAATCAAACTCCCGATGTCTGTCGTGCGGAGAACTTCATGCTGCCTCGGAGTGCCAAGCAGCTGAACCTTGATGTTGCATTTGTCAGGGATCTCACCCTGCTGATTACTCTCACTGTCCAACTCATGCCCAGGCAGTCAGTGTGGTGGAAGTTATAGAGAAGAAAAGGTGTTGGCGTGGTGAAGCGGTAGCGGTGGTCAAAGAAAGGGCATGCGGTTATGCTAGTGTGGTCTCCCGTCAAGATGCTGTCAGCGAAAACTCAGTTTCCAACATAATAAATACTTCGGCAGTCAACTGAATGACTTCTATTGTACAGCCACTAGTAAGTTCATTGTCCGAATGTATGTGTCAAATGCAAGCTATGACTCAGAAAATGGCAGAGTTCCTGCAAATGTTCTCTGCGATTTCTTCGAGCTTTCATCTTCCTCCTGCAGGCAATGTATCCTAACTGAATAGTGTCGGCCTAGCAGCAGCAGCACCATCTTCCACAACGTCGGCTCATTTGGCCCCATTGCTGCCTACGAACGCTGTCCCGATTGCCCCTCGACGTTTTGAGCCACCTCCTCATGCACACATGTCATCTCCGTCTGATGACAAGGCGGCAGCCAATGAGGTAGAAGGACAGATTCCTTTGCATCCAGATACGCCGTCCGCCAGTGTTCAGGACTCGGAGGAGATGGAGGTAGGCGAGTCCACCCCGCTGGCACAAAAGCGCAGGCTCTCCCCCACTGATGAGAAGGTCAGTAAAGTTCCCAAACCAAAGAATAATAAAAATACAAAAAATTCGGTACAGTCTACCGATCAGTCCCAATACATACAACAAGACATATCGTCGGCGCAGCTTGGCTAACCATGACAAGTTTTCGAGTTCTCCAATGGAATTGCTGCTTCATTTTCTCTGTTTTTCCTGATCTAAATTGGCTTGTGGCTCAACTCCACCCTGACGTTATCCTACTTCAAGACACTTGGCTTTCTCCACAGAAATCATTTTTCATCCCGAATTTTCAATCTTTTCTTATGGACAGGCAAGGTAGGGGTGGAGGTCTGTTGGTTTTAGTATCATTAAATTCTGCCATGTGCACTCATGTCCTTTATTTCCCTCTGATCTGAGAATAAAATGCTTGAAGTTGATTTTGACTAACCAGGAAATGTTTCATTTGCCCTTGTTAATGTATGCTTTCCTTATGGGGTGACCTCGGCGGCTTCACTAGATGCAGCTGTGGCGGCTTGTAAAAATAATGTCGTATTCGCAGGGGATTTCAATTCTCATCATGTTGACTGGGGCTCTCGTACTGATGCCTGCGGGAAGCGTTTATGGGAATGGGCTAGCGACCCCTGTCTCTCCTGTATGAACTCTGGAGTTTCTACATACCTACGTGATAAAAGTTAGTCGGCATTAGACTTGGCTGTTGAAAACCCGGGTCTGCTTTCTGTTTGGTCTACGGTATACTGTGCAACATCTTGCGACCATCTCCCAGTGGTTTTTGATATCAGTGTAAGAGAAAATGTTATCCGTAGGGCACACTCCTTCGTAAATATGCCTCGGTATGGAACCTTATTTGTTCAGCCCTGCCTTCGATACCCACTCAAGATAATGAATGTCGCGCCAAGGAGCTAGTATCAATAGTACAGGATTCGGGCACGCGAGCTAAATTTACTATTACTTCAGTCCAAGGGAAGCTTTGCAGTTCATGGTTGAATGATGAATGTAGGAGGGGCTACCGTCGAAGAAAAGCAGCGTGGAAAAAATTGCGGTATAATCAGTGCCCTAATAATTGGAGCAACTTTAAGTATTTTCGCGCTGTGTTTAAACGCACAGTTGCACGGGAAAAAAAGACATGCGACTCAAACCGATTCTCTATTCTCTTAAAAGCTTGTAATAGGCGTGCGCTCTTTAACTTCTTGCGGGTAAGGAAAAACGGCGTTACCAAACCTTGGCTCCTTCATTCACACGCCAACTTCCTAAAATAAGCTTGAAAAATTGGCTTTAGAACTGCAGGCTCTGTTCCCTTCTCAATATTCTGTACTGCCCCCCCGTCCCCCCCCCCCAGATGACTGAATCTTCTTTACTGAGCTCGGCTGTAAATTTTGAGGCGATTACAAGGGGTGATTTATATGACGTGTTGCAGCGTTTACCCGATGCAGCACCAGGCCCATATGGAATTACACTTCTAATGATAAAGGGGTTGTTCATTGAGTCACCTGAAGAACTCCCACATGTTGTCAACCCCTCTTTGTGTGCCTCCTAGCTTCGTTTTGATTGGCGTCTGTCTAAAATTACCACCCTGCCTAAGAAACTCGGATTAGGATATGCATTGGATAACATAAGACCGACAAGCTTAACGTCTAACCTTGTCCATATTATTGAAACGATATTATTGGCCACAATTGAGAAGTTTTTAACGAGTTCTAACATATTGAGCACTCGGCAGGTGGGCTTTAGGCCAGGCTGTTCGATATGGTCGGCGCACATAGACCTAGAGAGCCGCCTTCATCTGGCTCGTCGTTCCAAAGAGGTCGCAGCACTGGTGACATTGGATGTGGCCCAAGCGTATGATTGCGAGGAACATGGCATACTTTTAAAAAAGATGGTGCGATTATCTTTTCCCAAATATATTACTCCCTGGGGGAGGTTGTTTTAACAGGTCGCAAATTCTTTATTGCCCTGCACGGAGACACCTCCTCGAGTTGCAGCCAATCGCGAGGCCTACCACAAGAATCCGCCCTCTCTCCGGGGTTATTTAATGTGTTGCTTAGTCAGGTGGCCGTTATTGCGGGAATACAATAATATTTGTATGCTGATGATTTAGCCTTTTTTGCATCGTCAAGAAATATACATTCTTTGCTTCAGTCCCTGCAGGTGTACCTCTCGACCTCGGATCGTGGCTAGACGAGCTCTGCCTATCCTTAAATGTCGGGAAGTGTGCCCTCTTGGCATTCCCGGTTCAAGACCCCATTTACATTTGTCTGACATACCTACAGAAAATAATACCACAAGTTACTTCCTCGAAATATCTAGGAGTGATGTCTGAGAGCAATCGAAATTGGCGTCCTCATACCGATTATACTGCGGCCACAGCGGGGAGGGCGGTTTCTCTGTTAACAACATTTTTCAACAAGTCGGGTATGCGTAGAGACATTCTCCTCATGCTCTACCACCTGTACATTCGACCTATTCTAGAATTCGGCTCTATCCTTTGTTCAAGTAATCCGTTTTATAAGCTATAGCCATTGATTACACTAGAATGAGAAGCTCTGCGCTTGTGTTTGGGTTTACCAAAGTACGTCCCTATTCGGGTATTGTACTGGGAGGCTGGCATCTTTCCCCTGATTCCCCGATTCAAAGTGTTAACAGAAGAGGCATACCTGCGTGTAATGGAATTGCCTATTTCGAGGTCGCAAATGGTCTTCGTTCACTCCCCATCGTCTTTTTTTGCTCAGCCATGGCCCAGGTACAAACGCCCGCTGGCGGTGTTTGTAGTCTCTACTAGCCCCAGTAAACATCAACATACTTTCGATTCCCTCCTGTGAACCTCGAAATGCGATGGCGGAAATTGATTGTGATAATATTTTCCCGTTTAACTCCAAATATTTGCGGAGGAGATGATGATACCTGGTCATCTAATCACCCATTTTGATAAGTTTCCAACCCCCGTGGTTGCGGCCACAGATGTATCAGTTCAGTAAAATAAGGCTGTTCTTGGTATCTTTTCCCCTCCACTTGACTGGGCATTTTCTTTTCGGCTACCCAATTTCACAACAATATTCTTGAAAGAATTTTTGGCGATTGCCCTTGCTATTAGAAAACTGAATGAAGACCATTCGAAAGCGCTTTTTGTGACGGCCTCGCGCTGAGTCTGCTCCACCCTGTCTACTCCAAGCTTTATCTTTCTACGCCGAATGCTCTCGATGCTCCTACCACCCTATGTACAAGAAATCCGTCTGGTCTGGGTTCCACGAGACAAGGGTATCCACCTCAATGTAACCGCGGATTATCTGGCAGGTGTGGCTTTGAGTAGACCGCTGGTCTATGTTGTGCGCCCCAAAGCCCAATTTGTTGCATCCCGCTGTAATGATGAAAGCGCCGATAGACCCCGTCGGGGCGATGACCCTCCTCGCTTCTCCTGGTTTTGTTGTCCCCCCATCCGTCGGCGGAGTGGCAGCCCCTTGGGGCGGCCTTGCCGGCGACCTTCGTCGCAGCTGTGGGAAAGGCTTTCGTTCCCTCCCGACCTTTGGGGGTGGCGGACAGGGGTGGGGGGGGGAGGGAGTGGGGGTCAAACCCTACTTGGCAGGTGCGCTGCAGTGGGGAGGGGTCTTCTGGCTTCCTGCTCGCACGTCATTCAATGTGCTTGTCCGGAGCTGCGGCCCAGAGCGGTCACATCAAGACTTGCTCCCGTGGCGGTTTCTGGGCGCCTGGGCCCCACGAATTTCTCGCCAACCGCGCGGCGGTTTGGCACTTTTCTGGTCTCCGGGCCCCTGTTAGGGATCGTGCCGCGATACCCCCCTCGTGCACTGCGGCGCCTTTTAAGTGTAATCCAGTTTTCGTTTTGTCTTACGTTGCGCTTCATCGTCTGTGTAAATAAGTGTAAATAGACTTTTCCTTCATCATCTATGTGCCTCGTCTCGACCCTGGATCCTTCACCATCCTCCACGACGACACTACCCAACCTCTACAACGAACTAAACTTTACTCCCGGTTTCGCAGGTATAGCTCGCTGGACAGCCTACCCCCCAGACAGTATCTCTGGCTGCCCCGAAATTGAGCGCCTCCGGTATTCGTGGAAGAGCCATGGCGTTATGCAGTCGGATTGTGCGAGGTCACATTGACCAGCTTTCGCTGCCCAGTGCACAATTTGAATTTCTGCCTTCACCGCTCACGCATAGCGCCTTCGGTCATATGCGAGTTATGTCAAGAGGATGAGACAATTGAACATTTTTTGCTGTCTTGCCGGCGGTTCTCCTCTCTCCGCAATCGATTCCTGGAGGTTCCACTCGGGCGCCTGGGTCTTTCCTTGTCAGTTTTGAAATCTCAACCCGTTTCCACGGGTTTGGATTTCTGCCACGGGGATGTTTGTCGTGCCCTTCACACTTTTATTTCACAATCAGGTCGCCTACCCTGTTAAAACACATCTGGTACTTTTTTTTTGGTACGTGTAGTACCGGTTTTTTCTTCAGGATGTTATATATATTTTTTTCTTGGGTTCTCAAAATTTCTAACATCTCTTCCCTCTCAATTTCCACAGCTCTATTATACCCTTAGTTTGAATTATTAACCAGTTTACCATTTCTGTCTTGGCCAATCCTCCAGACTGGGTACGCGCCATTGATTTTCGGTACCAACCAACCAACGAACCAAATTCCTGAGCAGATCTCGCTTCAGGTTGGCCGCCACTGTACCTGTTTTACGTGGAGTTTCCTGGCGCACGTCGTACACGATTCAAAGCGGACTCCCCTTCCAAGGAGCATCGCCAAGGTTTCAGGTTAGCGCAGGAAGCGTAGCTACTGTCGCCTCGCAGCTGCTTGGCGTACGTGCATACTTTTGCGGCCCCCGCACATTGCGATTCCAGGCTTAGATGACTTTGCCCGTTACTATATAGAGCTCCGCTGGTCTGCATTGTGGATTGAGGGCTGTTCATGCGTGATTTATGGGTGTTACAGCTGATTTGTAATCATAAGCGTCGGTAGGATTGTGTCTTGAGGGGGAAAACTTGTTATATTGTGAAGGGATTTGGTTAAGGGGAGGGTTGCGGAAGGAGCAATTGTGCTGGTGTGGCTTCCGCTTGGGGCCTGAATATGGATTTGATTGATTGTAGGGTTTAACGCACCGACGCAGCGCATGCTATGAGTCGCGCCGTAGTGAAGGGCTCCGGGTTATTTTGACCACCTGGGTATCTTTAACGTGCGCCGAAATCTCGTGCACACGGTTGTTTTTACTTTTCGCCTCCATCAGAAAAGCGGCAGCCACGGCCGGGAATCGAACCCGCGACCTCGTGCTCAGCAGCGCAACGCCTTAGCCACTGATTCACCGCGGCGGGTGGCCTGAACATCCAACGAGACGAAAGATCCACAGAGACGGATGCTCTAATCGGTCATGTGATCAGTAAGACGAAAGATCCACCGAGACGGTAGGTCCAATGGAGCCTGAATGTCCAACGAGATGAAAGACCCACCGAGACAAAAAGATCCACTGTTAAACCATTCGTCTGATTAGATCTTTCGTCTCATTGGAACTTTTGTTTCGTTCGACCTTTAGACGCTGAATCTGTGACTTCGGGGGGAAGGGCGGAGAAGAAGTTACCGTATTGCAAACCCCCTGCTGATGCCCATGCTTCTAATTGCTGTTTTTTGTTGTGCATTTATTGTATTTGCCTGTCCCTTCATGAGATTCAGCGTTGACACAGTCAAGAAAGCTATGTCAACATGGGGCATAGACAACTACCAGAATCGACGTTCTACAAAGTACTCCCTAGTGTTATTACTTATGATTATAACCTAATTGTCAAAGATAAACTCACAGAGCATGTTCGACATAAAGAAATTAACGAAACAACCCCTCGCTCTATTATCTATCCCTTTAAGCCTTTTAGATTATTACCTTCTCCCAAAGATACATAAGGATAACGCAGGTCGCCCCATTGTTTCTAGCACTGCTAATGTCACGGAGAACCTCTCGCGCTACGCCAACTCTCTTATTCGCGACAATCCCCCCAGCTTTCCATCCATCATTTAGGATGGAAATGATTTTCTCCACGATATCACAAAGATTGAAATTCCTAACTGTTTACTTGTTACCCTGGATGTTGTGTCGCTATACACTAACATTTCGAATGCAGATGGAATCACCACTGTATCATGTGCATATGAGCAGTCGCCGGGTGAAAAACCTTTCGAGTCTTGCACCCTTAAAATTTTCCTTCACCTTATCCTTAAGCTTACCAATTTTGAGTTTGATGGTGTCCATTTCGTGCAAGTCAGCGGAACGTCAACGGGAAGCAAAATCGGGCCTAACTATGCGAATATCTTTATGGGATATCTGGAGCGAAACTTCCTCGAAACATAAAATTTGAAGCAACTGTACTACAACAGGTATATAGACGACATATTTATGATATGGCAGCATGGTTAAATAAAACATTTTACGTTTATTGAAGCTTTCAACTTTGCTCATTCTAGTATTTCCCTCAGTCATTCCTGCTTTACGCACAGCATAAATTTCCTGGATGTTAGTCACAGTTTCTCAGGGCAGGCAACAGACTAGTCTCTATAGGAAACCTACGGACATGCGGCAGTATTTGCACTTCCACAGCAGCCTTGTTAGGCACTGCAAGACTGCAATACCTTATAGCCAATCTCACCCTTTTAGGCGAATCTGCCCAATCCAAGCGGATTTCGATAATAACTGCAGAAAACCTGAAACCACGCTCTTGAATCCAAAACACCCAGAGCAGGTGATCGACGGCGCGATTACTTGAGCTAACCAGTAGAACGGCACCGCAATTCTCCGTAAAAAAGCTCCGAAACCTAATACGCTAGCAAACGTCTTTTTGATCCATTCGGCCTCGCTCCAGAAAGTTGCATCTATACTAAGGACACGTCACACAATATCTTTGTTCAAAATGAATGCCCAAAAAGAATATTTCCTGAGCCACCACGCGTTCGATGGTTGGGCGACGTTCTCACCAAATCCAGCATCAGCCTACCACAGACTACTGGTTACATGCCCTGTAACAAACCACGGTATGCCCACAAATGACCACCACCCAGCGTGCGGCCGGCACGGCTTCAAACGATTATGTTTTTGTATAAGGGCCCTTTAATTGTATCTGCGCCAACGTCGTATATTTGCTGGAATGCCCCATCCGCGGCAAACAATACATCGGCCAGACTGAAACGCCCTTCCATTTGAGGTTGGTTTAGCAATCACCGTTCTCATGCAAAAACCTGTCCCTCTTTCTATCAAGCCATGTGAACCCTCCTAGTCATTCTTTTGAACAGCTGAAGGCCACAATTCTCGAATCTGGTTTTAATACCCATCACGATGGCGAGGTTCGAGTGTCCTACTTTATCTATAAAAGTCTGCGCCGTTTGGCATCAATGATAGTTACGAGAAACTGACGTGTTTCCTCCAATTAAAATTTCGGCTTTCGCCTTGACCCGCCGTGGTGACTCAGTGTCTAAGGCGCTGTGCTGCAGAGCACATGGACGCGGGTTCGACTCTTGACCGCGGCCGCCGCTTTTCTATTGGAGGCGAAAAGCAAAAACGCCCGTGTGTACGAGATTTCGGCGCGCGTTAAATACCTCCGGTGGTAAAAATTAATCCGGAGTCCTCCACTACGGCGCGCCTCATCTCCTGCGTTGCGTCAGCGCGTTGAATCAATCAATCAATCAATCAATCAATCAATCAATCAATCAATCAATCAATCAATCAATCAATCAATCAATCAATAAACCGATCAATCAATCAACCGATCGACTCAACCAATCAAATCAAATCAATCAATTGATTGATCAACCAATCAAGCAATCACTCAATAATTTAATTAATTATACAATTTATTATACTTATTTAATAATTCGTTAACCATTCATTACAATCAATCGGCTTTAGTCTTCTGCTCCCCCTGTCTTCTTATTCATATGCTGGAATTCTGAATTTGTCAGGAGAGTGTTATACCTGTATTTATTTCCTCCGGTAATATTATCCTACTATAAGTTGGCGACCCCAGTAGACGGTTATAGTTGCGTGCTAGGAGAGTGGCTTCGCTAAACTAATTCTGAAGAGCAAGTCTGGATATTATGTTCTGTGTAGAAGGCTGCGATACCATTGTTAGCTTTCATGCTGTCGCCTCGTAATTTATTTGTGCACGCGAGCATGTGGGATCGCTTTCCTCTCCTCTTTCTTTTTTGTATTCCTCTTTTCTAATATTCATTGCTGACCGCCTCGGGGTTCCCAGGGGCCACCATATGCCTACCAGATGTGTACCTCCAGGTGCGCGTCATGTGCGTGCACCTGTATTCTGTTATTTTTCTTTTCATGACTTTTTTTACACTGTAATTTGCCCTGCTTTTTGCTGCTCTTTGTATAGGACTGTGCGCTCATTTCCTGTCTAAACTCCCTGTGTGACTGCTTTTGTGCGCGCTACCGTTTCCTCGCACCACCATAGGCCAAGTATAGTAGTATCTTGTGTTTCATTTACGTGACTCTGGTTCTTAGAAGGGATGTGTATGGCCAGTTGTGCGCCATATGCGTGCATGGGCATATCATCTTTTTACCCCTCTCATGCCCCCTGTGGCGATGGGACACTTACCAGGACAAGGGGCTTACTGCGCGCTGTGAGACAGTTCTGTCATTGTCACTTGAAGGGAGATGGGCGGCTGGGGATACCTTGAGGTGGTTATGATAACCAGCGCACTCGGCCAAATTTCGTGCTGCGAGAACAGTTATAACGATTTCGTGTTGCGATAACCACGATTATGTTGTGTAGAGCATACACGGAGTTTTACGTGACTGAAACGTATGGAATTGCGTGCGTCATGATTGCTCGACGGTGGACGTCGGTGTCGAAATTCCAGATACTCCTGTTATGATTTCTGCTGTTTGCTCCCCGCTTCTGTACTCCTTCTACTTTTCACTCGCATCGATATAGACGGTCTACCGAAGCAGTCACACTATGCATGCTACAGAAACAAACCTCTCCCAACAACGCACTGTAAAATGCCATGTTCCCTACTAAATACACAGCCACACGTAAGTTTTGTTCAAGCATGACAACTCTGCCGTCGTGGCAACCGGAGGACGCCGCCTCAGCTCTACCCAACCAACGGCCCCCAAAATTATCAAAAAGCAATGATTGGAGTTCCCCGCAGCCCCAACCACTCAACTGAGCGCATGTTGGTGAGAGGACGAGCCGAGCGGTTCCCCTCCAAGGCATCCTAGACTGAGGACACCTCTCACTGGACGGGAGCCCCAACATCGCTCTTCCTGTATAAAATAAAATGTACTCAATGAATGAATAAATAAATGAATGAATGAATCAATGAATCAATGAATGAATTAATGAATCAATCAATCAATAAATCACTCAATAAATTATTAAATGAATGGATGACTGAATGAATGAATGAATGAATCAATCAATCAATCCCGTCTTTCCCACACGTCTTCTCTCCCGTATCCTTCACTTCCCACACCTTCTCGTTCATCATTCGTTATTTATCTTCACCAACCCTGTGTTTCGAACACGGAGGAAAGGAAAGCTCAGGAAATGCGCAGACCTCGCGTTTTGAGAAGTCGCTGTACCATTTTCCGAGCAGTGAAATAAAGCATCGCGGTAGAGACGAAACAAAGAAGTGGACACACAGGACTAGCGTTGTAAATCAACGGTATTTTTTTACAACGCACACAAAAAGTATTCAGAAATAGCGAAGGTGCGAACATGGGTGAGGTAGTCGGGGATATTTATACTACGAGATCAGGTGCTTTAGTTTTACTTACGTGGCAAGTGCGCATTCAGATACTCGATGTCTCTCGGTTTTTCGACAAGCACATAGATGCCGTGCTTACGCAGTTAACTCCTGCATTAATGATACACGCGCTTCAAACTTTCCACGGCTGGCCTGGTCCTTCAAGCGGAGCAATACGTCTGTTTTGTCGAAAGAGGAAACGCTAAGTGTAATGCCCAGGCAGCAGCTACGATGGTGAGCTGAATGACCCCGCACCGAGCACTTAAAATCTGTACGGTGCTCTCGAAGCCTGCCAATGGTGCACCTACCTGTCTGCCCGATGTACCATTTTCCACAAGCTAGTGGCACTTTGCACACAACGCGTATAGGTTGCAACCAACCAACCAACCGTTTGGCACAGCTCTTCTCTCACTGGTTGCTCTTTTTCGCACCCATCACCACAGGGTACATTCATGCTGTTTTTTTCCGTGGCGAAATACACAACGCCAGCACCACACTTTCCATCCACTTTTTTTAAAGCAGTGGGAGAAACTGTGCACGTAAGGAACAACTCCGGGCTTCCTTTCATTGCGGGTTCCGTGTCCCACTTGACCTCGCGACATTGACTGCTCAGCTACCAACTCACCCACATTTATGCACTGACATTTTCGTAGATCTCACTTTTTTGCTTGTATCTTACGCACACGCCCCACCTCCTCCACCTTCAAAAGCCCCACTGTCGCCGGCTTCCTTTCCGCCTGCTGACCATTGGCAATCAGCTTGGCCGCGCAATGACGTAGGGCTTTGGTGGGTCGGCCTTCACAGCCATTGCCAGAAGGCGGTTGTGAGGGACCTCACAAGAGCGTGAAAAAGCACGCCCTTGCCTCCACGCTTCTTCCGATGCGCCGGTCACCAGCGGGCGCTCTCCTCATCTTTTTTTTTAGGTACGGAGCACCTTAGGACCGCACAATGTCCGTTCGCGTTCGTGCGCATAGCATTTACAGTCGCAAAAAATCCCACAGGCACCGGCAGGATTCGAGCCTGTGTCTGGTAGACAGGGCAGCGTTATTGTCAGTCGTCTTACCCATTGGGCTACGACGGGGAGTTAGTACCCGAGAGTCAAACGGCTTTCTCCCTCGCCTGCAACGATGCGGAGTAGCTTAGGACCTCCCAATGTCCGTACGCGTCCATCCGTGCCCACACCACCATCAAGCAAAAATCAAGCGAACTTCGATTTGAGACGAGAGTTGCAGTTTCATTTAGGGAATAATCAAGGTGCAATTCACGGCTCAAATCGAATGACGGTCGGGGTGCAAATCGGATGCCACTCCCTGCGAAACATGGATTTCATTTCGAGTCCCCGTACTCCGCACCCTCGCCATCATCCACGGAGCAGAGATGCTGCCATTTTTTTCTTCCATAGCCTCGAACTTCTGTCTTTCGGCTCGTTTTCGTCTTCCTGCCTGCCATATTTCCCTGTGTCAGCTCCATACTGTTCTTTTCTCCCCACTTCACCTCCCCCCTGTCCCGTTCTCTACTGTCTCTTTCTTCCCTTTTGCTACCCAAATTACACCTCTATATATCTCATCTTATAGCCCCCCTTGTACCGTTTTTTATCCGCCCGTACCCCCCAACCTTCTTATAGAAAAATACAGGTATATAAATTAAGATCCAATTATTGCTCGGCAAGTTTGTGGCTAACCTAAACGTAGGCAAAACACGTTTACAACTATTGCAAGTACGCTTTAAGTGATTCGTAAATACCTGTTTTATACGGCGTCCTGCAAACCCATGGTACGATTCCGTCCAATTCCAGAAAGCCACTTACGTGTACAATATAGGGACCATATCACCAATGCCAGCAGTTGGCAATGTTGCTTGTCTAAATGTGCTTCATCTTCGAACGCAACGCTGCAGCGTACGTCTTTTACCGTGTTTCGTTCACCACGATATGAACTACGCTTAAAAAATTAATGAGAGAAAGGGGACAAGCAAGCAATAGGAACAAAAAACAAACACGGCGGGTTCGCCCAAGCATATCTTGCCTA
This sequence comes from Haemaphysalis longicornis, assembly GCF_048455015.1. Classification (NCBI taxonomy): domain Eukaryota; kingdom Metazoa; phylum Arthropoda; class Arachnida; order Ixodida; family Ixodidae; genus Haemaphysalis; species Haemaphysalis longicornis. The sequence goes on from NW_027526385.1 coordinate 105,651,193, forward strand.
TAAAAACAGAAACGTAAGTAATAATGTAGCTAGGTGTTATGTATTTGCATATACATCAAGGAGGTTTCTGGGAGACTAAAGTACGGTAACAAATTGTGTGTGGTTTGCTGCCTCTGTATATAAAAGGTGTGTTTTCAGGTGCGGCACACATCCTTGTGCCAGGGACGTTCGAGGACAGAGACTTCTGTTAACGGTATTGCAAGAACCTCAACCATCATAATGACCCAGCCGAGCAGCTCAAAGGAAACCGGTGAGACTTTCAATCAGTGCCTATATTGTTTGCATGACCGTCTTGCACTTTTCTTTATAAAAATAAATAAATAAATAAGGAACACGAGGAAGAGGACAGAAGGAGACAGCGCTGGCTCCCGACTATGTGTATTCTACAAGGATGCAATGCCTTCGAAGGCACCCATCGGGCTGAAGATACAGCCTCAGAGATGGGTGGGGAGTACTTATTATTTGTCAATAACAATACGTGTAAATTCTGCCGGTTACATTAAATGATTTGTTGTGAAAGGGTGCCTAAACCATATCAAAAGCAAAAGCACTCACCAGGTGAGGGATGCCAACAGGAAGAACAAAATAGTGCAGTGTTCCAAAAATATGTCGACACTGCAAAATCAGTCGGGCACTGAGAAGCTACATTAGTAAGTTTTGTTCCAATACAATTTTCCTTGAATTGCTCTGAGGGTGGTTGAAAATCAGCATTTGCCCGATGCCGGCGGCGCGAACAAGCAGCTTTTCCCCCGAAGCGGCTGCCGTGCGCGGCTAGGTACGGACTGTCCGTATAGTCTTCAATAAGGTTACTCTGTAACCGATTTGGACGGCCGTGTGCGTTTTCGGGAACGCGAACTAAATCGAGTTAAACTCAAATACTTATTGCTGTCCGCGAAAGAGACTATACTGCCAATAATCAGTTCGGTCAAAGAAACTGGGCGTATAGGAAGTGCGCATGCTTCTAAGAGGGTAAGCAGGTTTTACCCGGCAGTTGCGTCGGTCTTGCGTGCGTCGAACGGTTGGACGTAATGACCATATACGTAGATTCGCCGAAGGAACTGCTACTATAGAAACATTTATTGCTAAAACTTGGGCGCTTGACTGTCTTCCTCGATGATTGTGCTGCATAGCATTGCGTTATCACGATGCCACGATTTTGTCGTGGCATCAAAGTTGAGGAATTGATTTCTGCTTTTCTTTTTCAGAATCCGTAACCCAGACGTAAGTCCGTTTCTTTTTGCGTTGGTTGCTATTGCAGAGCCCTTTACATGTGACACGGTTCATGCTGTTGAGTTTGAGCAGCCGTCAGCAGGGCACTAGTGTAGGCAAAAACGGTGCAGAGACTTAGCTTAGAGGGGCGGGTTGTTGCACCTGGGGCAAAAAGAATCAGACAGTGCTCCAGGACGTACCTCAATTTTGGTTTTCAAAGTACGACTTCGAGGGAATGTCCAAAGGTGTTCTTGGTAAGAGCACTCAACTATATATTATTAGTTTCCCGCGCATCTTATCATGGCCTAAGGCCTTTGATAAGATCTTTTTTCTCTTTCTTTTGTCTTCGCACGAGCAGTGTCACTGTATTTGGCCACACCTTCAATTCCACAAACTGGCATTTTATTTTTCACGTCGTATTTTATTATTCCGAGAACCTACATCATACAGGACTGTGCCTGAAAAAATATAATTCAAAGAGTAAGTGAGAAACAAGCTAGATTTGAGCGCGAGAAAACCGGTAAAGCTGCAGGCAACACATTAAATTTTAAATGACCCTTTTGGTATAAATCATGGCAGCGTTGAATACTACGGGTTGTTGCAGTACCATAGAGTCACATAATTCCTGTGTATATTGAAAGGAAATGTTTCATCGGAGTCGACCTACAAAACAAGAGCGCGAAAACAGCTAAAACCTTTAAGTGTGGTGCAGAACTGAATGAGTATCTCGCCTTTTACTTGGGGGAAGTCGAAAAAGTATGCAAATCTAAGAAAAACATTTTCAATAAAACAGCAAAATGTTGGTTTATGCCATGCTCATTTAATACAGTTGTACCCAAAGGCTAGAGACAAGTTGGGACGTTCAAAATGCGGAAAACTGAGCAACTTTTAGTTGTGTACCTTTGGCCGCCAGTTTATTTCCTCTTTCTTCTTACAGGAAGCAAGCTGCTCGCTTCTGGCTGTTTTGCATAAATGGAAAAGGGCTGTACGCGCGAACGATAGGGGTGATTCAAGCGCACGTTCTCTGCTCCTTTGCTTACAGTTATAAGAACCGCATAGGAATGCCAAAAAACCTCAAGACGCTCTCGGTGGTTTCGGATACATCACATTTCTTTCAAAGCGAACGCTTTATAAGGGAGGTCATCGAAGAACGTCTCTTTACAGTACAGCTATGCCCGGCAAGTGAATGGCCGTGGCACTACAAGGTGGACGCCTTGGCACTACCACGGTGGTGTGAGGGGCAAACAAAACGCCGCGGAAAAAGTGGCATCGCTGCGAAGAGAGGCGAAGTGGTATTTATTGTAAAAATTACACCTCTTCCACTACGGGCAGACAGAAGTCCGGTGATGCTGGCGCTGTTGTTAGGATTGCTATGTTGGGCTGTTATTGCTTTGTTGGAGGTTTAGCTATATTTAAGGTTTGCTATGTTTAAGTGTAAGGAGAGTACCGCGAAATCTACGTCACAGACGAAGGAAACATGTGATTGGTGGGTAGAGACACTGACGTTTCAATATAGCGCGGCTAGTCCAATCACAGCCCAAGCTCCAGTGGTACGCGCAGCTAGCGATGAAGAGCGCGCGGCTGTCTGCAGTGTTAGGCTACGTGCACACTAGCGGCGAACTTGCCGTGATGCCTTGCCGGCAGCCGCCAGCAGGGCGGCACGGAAAGTTACAGACTAGTGTGCACGTACCTTTAAGCGCGAGATACATGGACGACGGGTGCATGCGATTCTCATGCGATTGATCGTTACGACTGATTGTTAGTACCGGTTTTGCCGTCGTTTGCTGGGCGGAGGAGGCTCACGACGTGCGACTGGCAAGCCAGATGCAGTTGTGTCATCGTTGCGACCTCCGTGCGGCCACCGCCAATGAGAGCCCCATGGTTTCATCGCTGAGAAAGTTTCTTTGAAAGCCTCGAAGAGGCGCGAGTGGCAATTCCGAGTATTTTGTAAGAAGCAGCTCTCCGCCGCTGATCTGTGCGCTCTCTGCCTGGTCACACATGTGGCCAGCGGTAACTACAGCATGGACGAGTGGAATCATGGATAGTAAATGTTCCCACACTTCGGCAGTGAACAAATAAAACTGCAATGTATAACGTAATACCACGATTCAGTTTCACTTAAAGTTGATAAGTGTTTTCTTTTCCTGCTAGGATTTTTCTTGCCCATATCTAAATCGGCCTGAGTGCGACTAAAAATGGAGGTAACAATGGAGCAAAAACAGTGGGCGGATCGGCGATGACGACGCATCGCACGCGCACATAAGACCATGCGTCTCAAATTCACGCGTGCGAATAGTTGTGGCGACACTCGTAACGATCAGTCACATGCCAATCGCATGCTGTGTTCGTGCATGTGTCTCCCGCTTTACGCGAGATAGAAAGCATAAGCGGCTCGGAAAAGAGGCGGAAATAGTGGAGAGATGAGTAGAGTGGGGTTGTAGCCATATTCCATCCACCTATGGCCATGTTTCACAGTGAAGCACAGATGAGGGAGGTAAGGACCAAGTTTATATTAATTCGCCTATAGTAGGCTTCACTTCTAAACATAAATGTGTTTTGTGGGGACATTTTTCCAGACGTAATATGAGCCGTCCTAAAACGAAATATGGTGGCCCTAATGCTCTTTTGTTTTCATACGCCTAAAAGTCGCCGTTAAATGTATTGCCAACGGTGTGGGACCAGGGACTCCTCGCCCTGTACAGCTTTGCTTTAATAAATATTAAGACCCCTTCCTAAAGAAAATTGCCAAGCCCGAAATCTTTCTCGCATCAAAACCGCATCGAAATGACGCCAGAACCTTCACTAAAAGTACGCACATCATTCGCTGAAAGTGTATCCATGCGATCGTGACAACTTTAAATACCCAATTCGCAAACCAACAATGGCCCCATGCGACGATTTTTCGCGCACTAAGTAAATGCATCTTAGAACGATCTAAACGTACACTGATACGTGATTTATGAGATAAAGGTATACTGTTGCACTCCTCCTTCATGACTGGTGTGTGTATTGTCTTATCTACAACCGTTCCATTTTCGCGATTTTTCAAGTAACCGTTTCACCACAATGGAAGCTTGGTATCACGCACACGCCGTGTGTCGAGAGATATCTTATCAGATCTTTTCGGTTGCCGAAACGGTCTATGGGGAAATGCTTTAGTTTTTGACAGGACGCCATTGGTCCTACTAAGAAAGAGTTCACCTTAAAACAGACATTAGGAACTTCATCCGATAGCATGTCCGCACCATTCACGTGACACTACACGTCGGATTGATTGATTGATTGATTGATTGATTGATTGATTGATTGATTGATTGATTGATTGATTGATTGATTGATTGATTGATTGATTGATTGATTGATTGATTGATTGATTGATTGCAGGGTTTAATGTGCCGACGCAACGCAGGCGATGTAGCGCGCCTTAGTGGAGGGCTGCGGATTAATTTTGAGCACCTGGAGGTCTTCAACGTGCGTCGAAATCCCGAAAACGCGGGCGTTTTTGCTTTTGATTGATTGATTGATTGATTGTGGGGTTTAACGCGCCAACGCAACGCAGGCGATGAGGCGCGCCGTAGTGGAGGGCTACGGATTAATTTTGACCACCTGGGGATCTTTAACGTGCGCCGAAATCTCGTACACACGGGCGTTTTTGCTTTTCGCCTCCATCAGAAAAGCGGCCGCCACGGCCGGGAATCGAACCCGCGACCTTGTGCTCAGCAGCGCAACGCCTTAGCCACTGAGCCACCGCGGCGGGTGTGTTTTTGCTTTTCGCCTCCATCAAAAGAGCGGTCGTTGCGGCCGGGAATTGTGCACGCGCCCGCTTGCTCAGCAGGCTAACTCCTTAGCCACTCAGCCACCGCGGCGGGTACACTGCACGTGTCATCATTGACTTCCTTTCTCCTACTCAACTCTTTAATGGTCATTCGCTAGCGTTAAGGTGAGGGAGGCTCACGGTCAATAAATGGCGGGAACATAAAACAAGTAGATAGTCCATCGTGGGGGACCAGACCTTTTTTCTGGCGCCGCCCTTTGTCGCCCGTTGGTTGTTTAAGCCGCGTCGCCGACATCGTGACCGAGCGCCGATGGTTGGACCAACCAGTGAAAAAATTTAACTGCGCGAAAGACAAATACAAGAAAGGACACGGACGAGCACAGCGCTCTCCGAAATTGGGCGTTCGGGAGAGGAGGGGCACCATCCTGTGACCGCACGAACCGCTCGACGGCGCGACACTTGGCGAAAATTTGAAGGGGCCGTGGGCGGGACAATGATGTGCGTTCGCTGCCTTAGACGCGAGTCGCGGTCTCTTCCCGATTCGCACTTCGCGCCGCCGACGCAGGGGCTCATAATCGCTGCCGCCGAAAGAACCCACGAGTGAGGGGCTGTCTCAGCGCACTGCTGCTGCGCCCTAATACCGCATTAGGGAGTATCGTAATCGTCAGCCAATTTTTTTATGGACATCAAGTGAAAGTAGCTTCGTTTCAGATTTCATTTGTAACTGACAGCCTTTTTTCACCTCCAGAATTGGAATGCATTGGGAACGTTTTGAATGAGGGTACACTTTGAAAGTCTACATATTGAAAACACGTATCTAGGTAAATGTTGTTAGCTTTTTTTTTTAATTTGTGGACTCTTCACTGATTTTAAGAGTGATTTGAAAAACAAACGACAGGAATGGTTGCTACTTCAAAACAAACTTAGCAAACGGTTGGCAACGTCTTTTCTGTTTTAGATGGCCTTCCACCGGAAAATGGATGTCAGGCGAAAAGTACGTATATTCTGAATAGACATAGGGCTTGATTTGTATGCTAGACTTTGTCATTGAGATCGGTAACCGGAATGTGACTCCACGATAAAAGTTCTAACACTGTACTGAGCAAGTTATTCTCAGTACGGAATAACTGCTTACTGCATCACGTTACGTACAATCAAGAGTCTTTTTATTTGTAACCAAAACGTGACATCACAGCTACTGGTAGTATTTTGAAACAAAAAACTGCATTAACTTCATTTTTTAGGACGAAAAACTCCATATCTACCAACGATCATCTCTTGAAATGCATAATATTATTGTATAATTTGCAGCCCAGCAACTATATATACTCCCACGAAATAACGAAACTGCCGGATTACTTCCTAAGTGTATTGTTTTGCGTGTCCAATAAAATTAATGCAGATCCACTCAATGTGAAATGTGTCAAGTTGGGACCAGTCATTTGCAAAGGGGCTGTGGAACCCTCTCTTGACTAATTTCTGTATCAGGTTAGCGCTGGTACCAGACGTAGTCAAGACAATGCCCACAGCCCCTAAAAATGACTATAAGGAGACGCCGGATTCAGTTCTCGTTAATTCGCTGTAACCACCCTAATGAAACGTTCTGTACATACGGAATTATGGGAATACGGAGTTCATACAGATTATGCCGCCCCCAAGCGCACCGAAAGTAGATGTTAGTATAAAAAACAGGAAATCACATTAGTGTGCGCTATAAAAACCTTTGGCACAGGTTTTGTGTTTTTTCTTCAATAATAAGCAAAATGACACTCCGTATGTTTTCCGTATGCTCCGTATATACGGTATTCATACGGACAATGATTTGGCGGTTCTAGTAAACTTACAGACATAAAATCGGTGTTAAATTTTTGATTACGTATGCACTATTTCATTCACGTGTGTTCCTCAAAAATATTCCCTTTTTTGTTGCGGCTTTGCGTCCTTCTAGGAAAGTACTCCGTATTCCCATATTTCCGTATATACGGAACTTTTCAGGAGGGCAATACGTTTTCTCGTCATAGTTTTCTTATTTTATGTTGTTTTGCACGTATTTTCAGCCTAGGAACGGCGACCTCCATGTCAACGGCACAGCGCTAAGATCACCCCCAACACTTAACTGTGTGGCCAAAGGCGATTTATATAGGCTTCGTAACGCGACGGACCCAGGTTCGATCCTGACCAGGGAAAATGATGATCTTTTCGAAGCCCCAACACTTTGGAAAACGAGGGACGTGTATAGCTGTGTGGCCAAACGCGCTTCGTAACGCGACGGACCCTTGTTGATATCGGAAGGTTGTGTTGACGTGAGTGAAAAAAGTTTACACGTGAAAAAACAAATCTCGACCCTAAAGATAAGTGTGTCACAGCACTTACAGTCAAAGGTTTATTTACGGTTAGAGGTATCAAAGGTTGGTTATTTTTAGTCGTGCTCTAATTTAGAATAACATTCCTTCATCAAGAGAACTATTTTTGTGCAATGTCTGAAAACCTATTTGCTGGCTTTGCATTGCTCATGAGAAACTTAGTTCTATTGCAGCTCAAAATGATGTGACTAAGCGTTGAATTTCGAGGTACACCCAAAAAATTAAGAAAATGTATTTTTGTATAGGTTATTTGATTTCTCAGTGTCAATTTGTGAACTTCACTTACGAGCTTGTGAATGTCAATTATGACATTGCTAAGCGCGTGAATGGATTATAATTGGTGTTATTATTCTTGGAAGTGTTGTAATTGGCGCGATACATGCTCGTCTCCCCTTGCCGCAATTTAATTATATTTAGCTGGTATGGTGGACCGGGCACAGGCCTTCCGCTATCGATCTAGTGCAAATGAATGTATTGTACGTCATTTTGTGAATGAAGCGAACACGACGGACACGCCCTTTGCCTGTTTTTTTTTTTTTCTTTCTGCTGGCGTCCGTGTTTCTTTGCGCCTCGAAACCCTTTTCACTCGTGAAGAACGGGTCACGACAGCTTGCGCACAGTAGTCAGGACCAGGAGCTTGCCTAAATCCGTAACATACAGATTTGACCTTTTTTCCAGCGTAAACGACACAGTCCAAAAAAAGCGTACATACATAAAGGCGGCCCTCATCAGCTTCCTGGTGCTCTTGGTGTTCATGATGGTCGTCGTCATGATAAGTAAGTAGTACCGTTTTCCAACGATGGTCTTTTTAAATGTTTTTTGACATTCCCGACCGCGGCCAGAGGTAGACTGTACAGTCTGTGTTCAAAACGGAATAGCGTACCTGTTGCATATCATGACGCTCAGTCAGTACATACACCCCACGGTTTTCACAGCGGGGCTTGTCTTCGGGTAGCCCTGAGGACAGTCTCTGCTGGTATGGTGTCACGCTCTCTCCGCTAGTGGTTTCTCCGCTGCGCAAAAGCCCTTTCCCAATATAGAAGCAATCCATAATATACGAAGAAAGGTCGTGGAGCGTTCAGATTTGATAGAAGACAGCTTATATTACCCCTGTGAAATATTTCTCAGCAATGTATTTCTGTTTAGCCGTATAGTCGACTTTATAGTGATCGGTCTTAATCTTGGTTTTGTAAGCCGGATTTTCCTCAATGTCGGTCGCCCATTGAAGCATGGGAATCCAGGAAAGGAATATGGTTATAGAAAAGAGCTCTAACTGTTGTCATATCGGTGGTTTCCTGAAAAAAATTATACAGTAAAAGCTCCTTTATTCGAAATCAGTTAAGTCGAGCTTACGGTTAATTCGAACTGGCGCCCTGTTCCCGGCACAGCCCTGTAAATTTAAAGGGGAAAAACTCCCGATAATTAGAACGCGTCTGTATCCAGAACGGTTATTTCGAACTGGAATCCCCTGGTTTTCATTACTCCTCGCCGAAGAAGTCGACCCAGAGGGATTACAATGTGTGCAGACCCAAACCAAATCAAATATACATGAGATGAAAAGAATGAAATAGAAAAACAACTGCGTGGCACGCGCCCTACGCTGTTGCGACAGCTTATTTCGCTTCCGCAGCAGGCGCCGCGCCGCCGGCCTGAGTGCTCCGGCGAATGACGGTGCAGGTTTTCGTTGTGCCGCGGTCACTGCTCTGTGTTGTGGCTTATGCAACAAGGGTGTAGTAGCGCATAATTCGCGGCAACTAGCGTCACTAAATAAAGGCTTTCAGAGTATCGGCACTCTTTTCTCTCGTTGTTATGTGCCGCCGGGATTTCCATTGGTCGGTCGGCACCACGTGATATTTGTTTACACATGGGCGCAGCCATTTTGTTTTTGGGCGTCTCTCCTCTCTCTCTCCTCGGCTGCGCGGGCGCTAGAGCGGGCGGTCGCACCCTGCCCGTCACAACCGGCGGCGGTTTCGTTCGGAGAGATGGCAACACTACAAGCCAGAAACAAAACGGCCCCCAGACGCCTCTGGGTGCGCGAAGTGGCGGTACTCTTAAGCGTAGCTTATTTAGTGACACTAGCGACAACGAGCCCAGAGATGGCTGATTTGTGTTCTGCCCCGCAGTGTGGTGCGATGTCCGTTCATGCCCGCGCCCGCCCGATAATTGGAACTCCGCTTAATTCTAACCATTTTAGGTCCCCTTGGAATTCGAATTAACTATCTTTTACCGGCAGTAAAAGCTCATTAATTCGAACTCGAAGGGGATTAGCGGGTGGGCGCTACGATGAATGGTTATTGCGCCACATGGCGCCGGCAGAAGTCACAGGCCACCTCTGCGCTTGTTATCACGAAATAGGCACTGCTACACGTTTGTAGCTCGGGATTTCGTGAATAATCACGCTGCTTATGCTTGAAAAAAAGTATATTTACATGCCAGGGTCGAGGCAATTGAAAGTAACAGTAATCGCCCACTCCGGAACCGGTATATGCTGTCGCAGCTGCGTAGCGCACGTGCTACGCTGTTGTTTTTCTGTTTTAAATGCAGAGCATTTCAGTAACTCACGATGTCACCCGCGTTGGCGTCCGTAGTCCGCGTCCGCATCGCTCCCCCTACACTATATAAAAAAATAATACTTGCCGCCGCCAGGTTTCGATCCTACGACTCTGCGGGCGGTACGCAAGGTGCACGGTACTCTACCAACTGAGCCACAAAGCCGACACAGAACGGAAGGTTACGAACGTGCCTTATATCCTTGACTCATTCAAACTACGTCAAGAAGCTGCTGATACAACGCATTCACTACCACCAACTCCCCAAACACTAAATTTACGATAGTAAACTCAAAATGTGGCCGTGCAACGCCGGCACGTGCGGGCAGAAAAGCACAAAGAGAACTGAACTCCCGCTGGCGCAGTTTCAGGCAGGGGGCGCGCGAGCACTGCGCAGGCGGGAAATTTGAATCGCATGGGGTAGTAGCAGTAAGCCGATAACGGCGCTACAGCCCATTATGGCGAACCACTGCTCTGCACTTTCGACAGCTTTCACATTGAGTGGAACGGCTTTAATTTTTTTGTTTTGCATCTCTAGTAAATTTAGTTTGGTTTGTATTTGCGACGCATTGTAATCACTATGGGCCGACTTTTTGTTGTGAGGAGCGATGGAAACCACGGGATCTCAGTTCGAATAAACAGTTATGGACATCGCTTTGTTCGGATTATCGGGAGTTTTCCCCAATTGAAATATACAGAGATGTGCCGGGACCAGGGCGTCAGTTCAAAAGAACTGTAAGGTTGAACTAACCGACTTCGTATTAGCGAGCATTTACAGTATGCCAGTTACCCGCCAAGACGACGCTACCATTATGCAGAGTTCCATTCAATTGTGAAAAAAAGTTCGCAGGAAAGTTGGAAACCTGACTGAACAACTGTCTAGTGTTAATACAAGGCCAACTACGGAGCGGTAGTACTGTTACAGAAAGTGGCTTTAACTGTGGTTTTACCGGAACTCTCTTGAAAGGAATTGCATGACAATTATCCGCTAACATTGCAAACCACAGCTTCGCCGATTATCCCTCTTCGCAGAAATAAAGGGCACTGAATTTTTTCCTTCATCGTCGCAACAGGAGTGACAGAAACACAACCACCTGTGCTTCAATGCAATTGAGTATCATCGCCATAATAACGTAATAATATTAAAACATGGGAACCATGTCGTCCACATGTCATACTGCCGTAACAATAGACAGCTTGCCACATCTTGAAATGTTTGCCTGAACAACTCAAAATGTGCGCAATTTTGGTGTTCTATTCTAAGGGTGTAATCGCTTGGCCCCTCCGGTTCTCTGGCTCGGAGTCGCCAGATGCCGAGGCGGCTCGCAATCAGAGCGCGAGAGGCAGCGCACCAACCGAATACATCGGCAATCTCGAAAGAGCGCCTGTAGCGCCACCGTGCAGCCTGCGCGGAAAGCCGGCGGGTAAACACACGGCCGGGCTGGAGGAGCGGCGGGCGCGCACTTTCATACGGCCTGCGCTTCGGGTATAGTTCCCACCTTTGACCGCCGCTAGTTCGTGTCGCTGCGGACCAACCCTCGCCGGTTGACCTACAGCACGCGCGGGGTAGGTAGAGCGGCGGCGCGCGCGCACTTTCCACTGCTCTAGCCCTGCCGTGGCTACACGCGATACCTGTCCGTGTAAATTTACATGTGCGTCATTAAAATAGGCGACTCCTCCCCCTTCTGAATTTTCGGTCTAATAGGGTCAAACAGCCTAACATTATCACTCGGAAGCGGCTAATCAAAAAATTGAAAGAAACATTTTAACTCGGGGCACATGAAGAAAAATGTGCGAGGCCCTCATATCTTATCAGCGACTGTATTATATGAAAATGGTGAGACAGGCAAATAAACACGGCACTTTCCGTGACTGAAATATCATTTCTTATTTTTTATTTTTCCTTTCGGATGATGTCTTGGTTTGCACACGCACAGGGCACGACCAGTGACGCGAATGAATTCCCGTCGAGGGAGATAGGGTTATCGCTTAGCTAAACGTGATTCTGCTATTCACGCTCCGGTCGGGCTGAGCGGCCCGCCGGCAGCGAAGCGCACTGTCAAAAACACACAGCTGCTCGGCCAGAGGCGATGCGTCGACTAACAGAAAGGCGGGTTGGAAGGGCAGAGGGTTGGTTCGAAGCCCCCCCACTGTAAAGAATCTGCTGTATTGGTTCCTTCTTGGGTGCGCAGGCCGTATGAAAGTGCGCGCTCGCCGCTGCTCCAGTCCGGCCGTGGTAAACACTCCTGCGCTGCATCGGCAAATGGCGCCGATGAGTTAAGCGGCCAAACCGCTGTGTTTTGCGTCACGTGACCCGTCCTCCCAGCCAGATCGCGCCACGCTCTCACTTCGAAGTCAGAGCAGTCGGGAGCGGTCCGAGTCGGCGGCTGACGCTCCGAAAAAACCAACCGAAGGTAGTTCGAGCACTCTATTTCGATCAACCGAAGGCGCGGCCGCTTTTCACAGCACTCCAGAGCGCTCGTGAACGCCCAACCGAATATTTCATAACATTTTACATTGCAAAGACAAAAGATTGTAGAGAAAGGTACATCCGGCAGCAAAATAAGCCAGTGCATGCGATAGCACGGCAAAATGAATCGCCTCGACATCTGACGTTGCACTTCTGGTATCGAGACACCCACGCGCGCGTGCGTGTCAAACCACGCTCGCTTTCCTGCCTTTTCTTTTACTTCAAGCAGCCAAGCTTGCCACATTCAGCGTTTGGCCAAAGGGGTCACTTTCTCCGCCAACATGCCTCGCTCGCACACGCTTGAACCAGCTTCGGCGGTGAAGTGTCATTGCTCGCTCTGCTCCGATCGAACAGATAACATGTCTTGCCCGTCTCGGTAGCGATCTTGTGCCACATATATCTCATCGCTTCTTTGACCTAAAAGATGCAGTTGGTTGGTAATAATAATAAGCACACCAACACGGAAAAAAATTGAGGCGAGAAATAGATTATTTGAATACGCTGTCATAAGAAAAACCTCGCACAAGTTATAAAGCAGATATTCGCGGAAAAAAAAACGCGAGTGGAGATCGGCGTGCTCGCGTGTTTGGCAGGAAAGAACAAAAAATAGTAATAGGTTACAATACGCGTTGAATTATTGACGCAGACACCGGCCAAAAGTTTCGCGTTTAGACAGCTAAGCAAACGCTATCGCCTTTAAAACTAAGATATCGAAATCTCGCTGCAATGCGTACTTTATCAGAGCCAGGCAGATAGAGAAAAGCAGGCTTCACCCACACGGTTCGCCTCCGAAGCATGTGCGAGCTAGACGTGTTGACCATAAAAAGTTACCCCTAGCGGCAAGCGCTCAGTGCTTTCAGGTTTATGGCTTGAAGGGAAAGGAAAGACGCGGCGACAGGGCGAGTATACAGGGGTTGGACGCGGATGCGGAAATCGGGTTCTGGACACCATAAGTGCAAAGTGAGATGCCACGACGATGCATTTTGCCGCACGCTCGCGTGCCCCGGCTTATTTTGCCTATTCGTGTACATTGGCGGATTACGCCTAATCGAACACCAATCGCATGTCAGAGCGTACAACAAAAAATACGGTATTCTTTGTGGACGTGTAATAGTTGTCGTGGTTTATATAAATGCAATAAAATTTTCAGCCTGTTCGTGAATGCTGCTTTGCAAATCGGCAACGGAACCATCAACGATACGATAAACATTTATTACGTGCCTTCTTTATTATTTATACATTTATTACACGTCCGAACCCGCCGCGGTGGCTCAGTGGCTAAGGCGTTGCGCTGCTGAGCACAAGGTCGCGGGTTCGATTCCCGGCTGCGGCGGCCGCTTTTCTGATGGAGGCGAAAAGCAAAAACGCCCGTGTGTACGAGATTTCGGCGCACGATAAAGATCCCCAGGTGGTCAAAATTATTCCGGAGCCCTCCACTACGACGCGCCTCATCGCCTGCGTTGCGTCGGCGCGTTAAACACCACAATCAATCAATATTACACGTCCGTATTTCTGGATATTTCAGTATTTTATTGATGTCCGCCTGCTGGAGAAAGGCGTTCGGTAATGTTAGGACGAACACTTTACTTCGTCATCTGCTTTTCCAAAAATTTGTAACCAAGCGTATCGTCTTCATCATAATCACCATCAACAGTTCACTATGTCCGCTGCAGGGCGACGGCCTCTCCCGTCGATTTTCAACCATTCCTGTCCCGCGCCACTCGAGTCCATTCTTTGACAACGAACTTTATTTCGTCCCTGCATCGATAGGCCTTCCCCTTTCTCCAGACCCGTCTCTCATAGTCCGCTCTGTCACCCTGGTAGTCCACCGACGGTCCTTCCGCCTAACGGCGAGGCCAGCCCACGGTTCATTTCGTTTTCTTTAGTTTAACTAAGATGTCTTCTACTCTAGTTTTTTCTCTGATCCGGGTAACTTGTTTCCTATTTCTAAGTGCTACTTCGATCAATATTTATTTCATGGCCCGTTGAGCCGATCCAAGTTTGTTTTAATGGTTTTAGTATGGCGCCAAGTTTTTGGTCATTATGTCATTACCAGCAGGATGGATTGGTTTAATAGTGTATTCTCATTTTCAGTAGCTTTTTTCATTGTCTGGGAGCGTGTGCCAAATATACCCCAGCCCATACCAATTCTTTACCGAATTTCTTTCCCGTCCTTGGGATCAGCACAGACGACTTGAACGAGGTTGTTGTAGTCTTCTACATGTGAAGACCAGAAGAAGGCGCTTTCGGCATGCTTATTTATCATTACTTTAGATGTATTCATATTTCTTTTACAAGCAGAGCTGATGTAGCTGGCCGCTATGTGTGGGGCGTAACACGTAATGCGTTAAAAATACAGAAAAAAAATGCTATCTGAGCGCGTGCCTCACCGCGACCGCCTAGCGTCCCCGGCACGCGCAGTGATTTTAAACAAAAAAAAAACATGGCGAAAACCACAAGGACCGAGCAAATGTTGAGTGCTCATGATCGGGTGCCTCGCGGCGACCGTTCCCGGCTCCCGAAGTGGCTTTAGTAAAGAAAAGGAAAGAAAAACTGGCGATAACCCCGAGGAGCATCTCACGTTGCCCACCAACCAACAATGCTACACCTGCCGCAAAGCCAGCTCCACGGAACCTCGACGCGACTCCAGGATGGCCTCGCTTGCATCGTGCACGTGCGCACTTCGACATCACGATATCGATGCATATTACGTAGACTACTACTAGCAAAATGCAAAGCGACGACGGCACATGTAAATAAATAATTTTAAACTTGTACAAATGAATAATTTTAGTCTCTAAGTACTTACGCAGAAAGCAAGCCTGACTCTTTGCACGGTTCCAGCCTTGCGCGACTTCGCTACTTTTTGATTAGTCCCATGGCCTTACTTTCGGTATTTAATTCCTCAAGCATTTTTGGGGGTGTTCTGCAGACTCGCTTAGCAAGACTATGCCGTCTGGAATCCGCAACTGGCTATTCTCCATTGATCCTTAATCCAGTGTTTCCCAGGACAAGCTTCCTGAATGCCCCCTCCAGACATGCTGTGGACAGAAACTCCCTTACGGGATATTTAACGAACCGGAACATTTGTATGTCTCACTGGTGGCGTCAAAATGTGAACACGCAGTGCAGGATATCCAGCTTTACACATTGGGCTTCACGAAACTATGAAGAGGATGAAAATACGCGAAGGGACGTTAGGCGCCTCTAGCAAAAGGATCTTACCTTGGTGGTCAAAATAGAAACCGGGTCGCTAGAGCTATGAAGACGTCGTCGATATGATTCTGCCATTCCGACAACGTCGACGCGGTTAGAATTTTTGACTTACACATTCACTCGCGCTACTTTGGAGAAATCTTCGCGTTGTAACCACATTTTTCTTGAGATATTTGATTGTGTTCACTAACGCCTTTTTGCTTATGTTCAAGCCGTCTGCGACACAAGCTTTTCTCCGACACGGACCATTAAAGCTACGCGTGGTGAATCTGCCGCAGGGGAGAGTGGTTCGGTTGACGACGATGAGGACGACTCCCTGACGCCCTCGCGGCCAGAACTGATCCCGTTCACTGCGAGAAACAAGAGCACTGAAGAGCAGTCCATTACGAAGGCGGTGACTACCACGACCCCCCCGGAGAGTACAGCCGCCACCACGTTTCCGACCACGACTACGACTACGACGACGGTGACAACGACGACGGCGGTGACGACGACGACGACGACTACTCCTGCTACTACGTCAACCACAAAAGCAAAGAGCACACGTACGGAATGTTTTTTACACGCTGAAAACAGGATCGGCTCATTAGAAATATATCTCGCGGTCGCATTTGGCGTCAATGCATGCACACCAAACTTATTGTCATTGTTTTTGCATATGTTTAAGCTTTTGTCGTCAATTCTGACACTGTTTGTCACTTCCAAACGAGTCATTCTCACTCCCAAGCAATCATGAGCATCATAGGGGAGCCTTTGGAGGTGATAAATAATACCTAAAAATACAAACACGGTCTCACGGCCTTCGGTACCAACTCTAGCGGCTGCTTTGTCGGCGGGAACAGAACATGGCGTGGAAAGGCAATTAAGAGCAATTAGGCTTTCATTTAAATATGTTGAAGGCCCAAATGTGTGTTCTAGAATTCATAGAAAAATAACAACATGAAGTTATTTCACAAGTACCCTTCCCACCTTCAACGTTTTGTGTGAGCGTAAGTGCATGGTCCCAAATAAGTTTGTGGATTACACTAGGGGAAAAGAGGCGAGTAGGGAACTTGTCAAGCCCTACACCTCATTACCGTTTGAGACAGCAGCGTGCACACAAAAAGAATACCAAAATAAAAAAGGATGAAGGGGAGCGAAAGCCGTATAAACTTTTACACAGACAGCAGATGCGGAATAACAAAAAAGTATCTTGTTGCACACCCTGGCAACCAACCCATGAAACACACAAGTATTGGAAGGGGTGTTGCAGGGGTAGCAAGGGCGCAGAACAGAATGTATTGCATTATTCTTATACATTCGTATGTATTCGTTTAAGGTGCAGTCCGCAGAAATGCAATACAGGCATCCATGGAAACATCCATGACTCCAAAATCAAAAACGGGGAGGAAAAAAACTGCAGATGAGATGTACGTTTGGGCTATGAAACGAAACTGTCCTGTTCGTCATACTCGCCATGCTGACACATGGGTGGTTCCCCTTACACGCACAAGTTATGGTCGCCAGTTGCTCTCCTTTACATTGCCGTCATTACTTAACTCGCTGGGTACATAGATATTCCTTTGTGTGAATCTGTTATTTATAGAGTATTTCTCATTTTTGTGTCTGAAATGTGTCTTCGCGCATGTGCTGATCAAGAATGTTTGCTGTATAAAATTTCAACTGTGTGTATTAGCTTGTTACCGTTTTCACACGCACGATTAGTTTTTTTTGTACATTACTACGAAAGGGGCACAGACCCCGTCAAGCCTTCTTTCTCTGGCTTTTTGTCTGTGCCCCTGGTATCTGTGTTGTTGTTGTTGTTGATACCAAATAAAGGCGACTTGACTTGACATTAAGATGTACGACGCGAAAGCGTTACTGCGACTTGCAGGGAACATCTTGTAACGGTATTAGTGCAATTACAATCCGTGCTTCGTGAGTACTGAAGGTCAGCGAAAAGAGTAAGACTAGCCGAAATTGTGTTTTTTCACCGTGGCCCAAAAGAGACTGAAAGCCTTTGTGCTGCTGCGGCTTAAGATTAAAGCGTGAGAGGTAGCGGCTGCAGAGTGTTGGTTGGTTTGAGCGAGAAGGCTGCAGTTGCAGTGTTTCAAAGTGTATATTCTATAACATCTGTGCCGCGGACTAGCCTTTTTTGCATTTTTCTGGGGAGAGAGAAAGAGAGAGAGAGAAAGACAGAGAGAGAAAAAACCTCTTTGTCGCAAAGGAAAGGGTTTTAGAAAAGGGCGCGAACAGATGTTAGAGAGCTCGAAAGGTGGAACTTATAGTCTATGGTACGGATGAATCAGCTTTTTCCGTTGCCTCCCAATCAGTTCGCGCTGCTCTTGAGGTACCGACCCGGTCAAAGCTAACGCCCATGTTCCGGTGGAAATGAAATATGTAATATTTGAGTTGTTGGCCCCTGAGCATACTCCTGTACATGGCTAGGTTAGGAGGAATATGTAGGATGTTTCCCAGTAGTTAGGAGAGGTATAAGTTAACGTATGATGTTCCAACCCAACATCTCCGCCTATATTTATTTGTAGATACTTGTGTTGGTTTATCCGCCTAAGAGTTTGCAATTCTTCAGTATTGAGACCCCCTTCTATTA
This sequence comes from Haemaphysalis longicornis, assembly GCF_048455015.1. Lineage (NCBI taxonomy): Eukaryota > Metazoa > Arthropoda > Arachnida > Ixodida > Ixodidae > Haemaphysalis > Haemaphysalis longicornis. The sequence goes on from NW_027526385.1 coordinate 105,669,365, forward strand.
CGGGGGAAGGTCGCGTACCTAGGCGTAGGATTACGACACGATCTTAGCCTTCTTCACGGAGGGGTGTGCGGTAGTCGTGGTCGCAAGGAGCACTGTGTGAGTTCGCGTGCCTCTTGGTCCGGGCCTCAATATCTTCGAACTCTTGTGGTCGGGCGTCCTGGTGACGTCTTTAACATTCTTCCTTGTGGATTGGTGTATTTTAACGATGCGTTTATGTATTCTGCCTGCAGCCAACAGTGTAATTCCATTTAAGAGCGTTTAATGATGCTATGCTTCTGATACTTCCACTAGTCGGATTGCCGAGTGGCTGGGTCCACCTTACGCTTCTTTATTCCTGCATGCTGGAGGTTCATGAAGTCACACAAATCGTAAGAGTAGTACACTAAGACAATTGCTGCTCCCTGCTTTCCTAGAGTCGGCAAAACGCTTGTACACAACAGCGATTTCAACTTCATCTAGTTACATCTTAATACAACCGAAACTAACTCTTTAGAAACATGTTGGGGACTAAAGGGGTTGGCTAAGTCTCAGAACGCCGGAGTAGTTTTTTTCTAATCCTGCTAGGGGGAGGCAGGATATGCCTGAAAGTACAAGAGCTCTGTTATAGACATGTTTACCCGGGTGTATATGTCCCGCCGGCCGTAGTCGGTGTATATTTGATCTGATCATATTTGACTTTCTTTGAATTAATTCGACCTTCTCACATCGCCTCTCTTTCTGTAGATTGGGATACATGTTTTTGGTAAACAGTGTTTATGCAAATTCGCTGGATCGGTGACATGACCGTGGTGCCGTGCAGTCCATAATTTTTTGGTGGGCGGCAAAGAGGGAATTCTTATATTCCGTACGATGGCCCGCCCCGATCTTTTTCCGAGCCACGCCCTTGGTGTCAGGAGAGGGGTTTCCTTATTTTGTTCAAACGTGTTTTAAAGGCACACTTTCAAAGCCTATTCATTACAAACGTCAACAGACAATTAGGTCCACGGCAAGAGAAAGGCTACTCCAATTGACCTTCAGCGGCTCCTATGCTGCGCTTTCCGAGTTAATTCTTTGCCGTTGAATTTTCCTATTTCATCCCTTCAGAATTCCAATCCTTCCCCTTCTTCTAGACACGTCCATAGGTGTGCGTTCTATTACGCCGGTGGTCCACCGGTTACCAGTTTGTCTCACGGCGAAAATTGCGAAGTGGAGGGCTGCCTTATATCCCGTTTTGGTGATGCTGTTTATTTGATCTTCGGCGCGGATAAGTCAGTTTTACGGTGAGCAGAGTTAAATCCGGCTCATGATCAGTGGCCGAAGGAGTCTTATCGTTTCTTCTCTCCTTTTTGGTGTTCTCTTGGTTAGTAGTTTCATAATGTGGGCAATAGTTAAAGATTCTTTTCTTTTTTTAGCGATTATGATATCGGCTCTGCCGCTTGACTCCAGGGCCATGCTGAGCATTGTTACGGGACTTGTCTCTCGGAGGATATCTACAGGTATTTCTAGGGTGACTTCCAACTTTGCCAAGTGGCGCCTTACGTGGTTTGCCAACCACAGCTTGAGGTGGGAAAATAACTGAGGGAATTTAAAAAATGGTTCAAAAATATGCGTATTAGACGCTATATTTTGGGTTTTATTTTAGTTCGCATCTACTCGTAACCTATGCCCTCCTTGACTTTTAAAATACTGGCATTATCCTTTTCTAAGGCGTTGCACTGCTGAGCACGAGGTCGCAGGTTCACTTCCAGGCCGCCGCGGCCGCTTTTCCGATGGAGGCGAAAAGCAAAAGCGCCCGTGTGTGCGAGATTTCGGCGCACGTTAAGGATCCCCAGGAGGTCGAAATAAATCCGGAGCCCTCCACTACGGCGCGGCTCATCGCCTGCGTTGCGTCGGTGCGTTAAACCCTACAATCTATTAATCATTATCCTTGTTCTCCCATTTTTAATTTGGTGACCAAATGCTAGTTCTGTCATAAATTCCGGTGGAAAACACGCCCCGGTGGCTCAGTGGGTAAGGCATTGCGCTAGTGAGCCTAAAGATGCGGGTTCGATTCCCACCCGCGGCGTCAGTTCTCCTGGTAGTAGCAGTAAACAACAACGCCAGTTGGCGAGATTTCAGTGCGCGTCAAAAATACCCCGGTTGTACAAGTTCCTCCGGGAACCTCCGCTACAGCGTGTCTCGTAGCCCGATTGTGGCTTCGGAACGTCAATTACCGAATTTTTTTCTTATATTCCGGAGTAGGGGTGGTTTGGTATGATTGCGGCAGTTGCGGAACAGCTGGCTACCGTTTCTACCGCGCATGCTTCCACCGACAGGGTGTGGCACGAACTTAACTGCGGAGGCGTGGCACCTGCTAAAAATGAGTGTCCTTTCTTTGATCCTCGGTGTAGTATCATTGTCTTCCTTTCCAAACCTAAGGCCCGGCACCTGCTGAAAGGAGCCATGAATAGATAATACAACATTGTTTAATGTAGAATAACTAGAATTCAGTATCTCACTCAGCTTCACTACAGCCACAAAAGATGTATTTTAACGCAAAAACAGCAAGAAGTATTTAAAAACTTTCAAATTTTGCGCCACAGTGACGTGTTATGAGCGAGAATGACGTCATACGGGCCAACAATGGAACATAATTTTCAGTGCGTTAACTGCACGTCAGCACCGTGGCCTCCACGACTTGCTGCCGGCGGCGCGCCGTTGCTCCGGCCGTCCCATTCGGCGCGGAAGCAAGGGGAGCAGTGTAATTTTGCTAACTCCGACATACGCCGCGAGGCGGCGCCGTTAGCCTAAGGTTGAAGCGAGGCTCATCTGGGCAACGCTGCCTGCGCTATGAGTTGTAAATCAGCCTTCGTTGTCGCGTCTTCGGGATAGTAAACTTGAATATATGGTCTATGTATTTTGACTCGATCCTACAAGTACAAAGTTGTTTAACGTACGTACGTTGTTTAAAGGAGCCATGAAGAGAAAATTCAACTTCGTGTAATTTGAAAGAACTGGGATTCAGTATGTCACTCAGCTCCATTAGAGCCACAAAAGATGTTTTAACGAAAAAAAAAGCAAGAAGTATTTAAAAACTTTCAAATTTTGCGCCACATTGACGTGTTATGAGCAAGAATGACGTCATACGGGCCAACAATAAAACGTAATTTTCAGTGCGTTAACTGCACGTTAGCATTCAAGTGGGGCGGTCAAATGGAACTAGAAGCCCCATTACAGACGTCCAGTCATGTGCCGTCGCGACAGGTCAGTTAGGCGGCCGCCAATCGCCCAAACAAGGTTCCGTGACGTCATAGAAAAGTTGCGGAAAATTGGCTAGGGGGTCGCGACTGCTTCACACATTTTCTTTCATATCTCCGTTATTTGTTCGAAGGTTACGATGATATTGGTATCATTGTTATCGGGACTAAGCAGTCTTTATAATAAACCCAACTTCTATTCTGTCTTCATGGCTCCTTTAACACCCACGATTGCCTTTGCGCGCAGCTTTAGTGGTCGTTTGCTTGAAAGGCGAATGCCGAGAAGGGTTCTGTCATCTCGGGCAGAGTGAATTCCAGGTGCTGAATTCTTTTTTCGCTGTTACATCATTTTCGCGCGATATCGCTGCTCGAAAATATGCTCTTTTTGCCTTTTAAGTTGTTTCGAACGCTCTTTAAGTTGTTTCGTTTTTTGCCTTTTAAGTTGCGTGCGTGCGTGTGTGCGTGTGCGCGTGTGTGCGTGTGTGTGTGTGTGTGTGCGTGCGTGCGTGCGTGCGTGCGCGCGTAAGCTCTCGTGTATTGTTTATAGGCAGGCGACTACCATACTCAAATAATCTGTTAGGTTTCCACGGGTACGAATCAATCATATTTTTGCGTTTTATTTAATATGCTTAGGGGTTTCAAGTACCTACTGCAATCACGCTATCAAATTATTTGCCGTGAGTGAAAAAGTCATGATATTCCGCGATGCCTTTCATATCGATATCGACTCTACATATGTATTTTTTCGAAAGACTGTTTCTGTATTTCTAGATTTGCTAATTTGTTGTCATGACATATTAAGGGTATTATTTTTTTTTTGCTGAGCAGTTCATCTGATCACTAATATCTGTATGCACAACATCGGCTGTAAGTAAGTTGTTCGGGATATTAGTGAATAAACACATCAAGTGGAGAACTATACCAATCGTAACTCTGGTAAAGATTTTTATTACATTACTTAGACCACGTCCATTTATGGTAGACTGGAAGTCTCTCTGTACGTTTGTATATGCAAACATGCATGCCAATAAACGGCACCAGCACAGTTTACCCTGCCTATTGCGGAAGAAATACCGATAGCCATTTGGACAGTGTACACTTCAGATGCTGAAGTATACGACGTCTCTGTTAATAGTATCGCGGTAAAAGTTGCGCCAAACGTTTCAAGTGATGTTGCCATGTCATCTACTTTATTTGTCAAAGACCGCACGTTTAAAGGAGAAAAAAAGAAACGACATAGGGGGTATTTTCGTGTTTACTAATGGTTGGATTCCGGTCGGTTGAATTCCCATAAATTGGTTCTTGCTTGGAACGCACGGAATATGCGGTCCGTGCGTTCCAAACAACATGTACGAGAGTTTTAGAAACAAAACCTGAAAACGTGTTGTGTTTTGGAACCATGCGTGACTACAAAAAAGAATACTGCTGTGCAATGAATTCACTTATGCATCACCGCGGGCATAGTCTACGTCAAAAATTCAAAACACCAGTAACTACCCTAATGGCACCAGTAACTACTTCTTTCACCTGCATTGGTGTGCGGTAACTTTTTTATTAAACGTCACACACAGGCAGCAAAGGCCTAGTTTTCGTCCTCTTCACCCGCCCGCGCCAGGGAAAACGACCTTAGGCTACGCGCGCCGCGGTGCGGCGGAAAACGGCGAAACAGCCTCTTCGGAATCACGCTCTCTTCGGGCGATTGGAACGGCCGGAGCAACGGCGCGCCGCCGGTAGCCGATCGCGGAGGCCACGTCAGCATTCAAGTGATGCTGTCAAATGAAACTAGTGGCTCCATTACAGACGTCCAGTCATGTGTAGGCACGACAGGTCAGTTAGGCAGCCGCCTGTCGCACAAACAAGGTTTCGTGACGTCATAAAAAAGTTCCGGGAAATAGGCTAGGGGGTCACGACTGCTTCACACGTTTTCTTCAATATCTCCGTTATTTGTTCGAAGATCGCGATGATACTGGTATCATTGTTATCGGGACTAAGCAGTCTTTCTAGACCACCCAACTTGTATTTTGTCTTCATGGCTCCTTGAAGCGTGCCCTTTCTTTGGTATTTGCAGGAGTATCATCGTCTCCTTTCCACACTTAAGGAGCGCAACCTGCTGAAAACGCGTGTCCTTTCTTTGGTCTTCGCCGTAGTATTATGGTCCTTTCCACACTTTAGGCGCGGCACCTGCTGAAAATGCGTGTCCTTTCTTTGGTCTTTGCCGTAGTATCTTTGTCCTTCTTTCCACCCTTAAGGCGTGGCACCTGCTGAAAATGCGTGTGTTTTCTTTGGTCTTCGCCGCACACAGAACACAAATAAGCCGGAATGGGAGTAAATGGCTTGTGTCATAACTCAGTACCAATTCGGAGTTTTCAAAACTCCTTCCAATGGGAGTTTCGCATTACTCCCATTATTTCGGCAGTTTTTTCAGTAGCATATGGGAGTTTCATTTTACTGCCACTACAATGGGAGTTTCCAGGGGTACCATTGGGAGTGTATTGTTTCCTCCAACTGGGAGTTTTCAGGGGGCGCATTGGCAGCAGTGTTGACCTGCATTCGAGGTTTTTTTGTGTGTGTTTTTGTGCGCTTCATATATATGCGCTGCAGTGGAATTTATTACTGCATTTGGGAGTTCTTAATAAGGGCACAGGCCGCATTTTTATTTTTCGTTGGGGATCACGTAATTTCTAGTCTTTTTCCGCTTCAAACGTTGAATGGCGAAACGTGAAAAGTTTGTTTTCTGCACAGTCAATTTATTGCATAAAAATTACATGAATACGATATACGTGCGAACACGTTAATAAGACAATAAAAACACAGAATCAACAAAACACCTACATCGAGAACACAAGGTATCTTGGAAAGAGCTTTATCTACTACAACACTCCTCCACGAAACAAATTTAAGCCATTTGCAAACAATGAGGTCAGCATGTCGTCGATGCGCTGTTTGCTTGCACCAGCCTCCCAAACGCTGACGTTGCCGCACCCCCTCGCGAATTCCCCTGGAAGCCACAGCAGCACATTCATTAGAGGGATAGCAAAACACTTTAAATCTGCGGTAACAAATACAGAGGCATATTGGGCATCTGACCTGAAAAAAAAAAAAAAGAAACGGCACTGTAAAGACGCTGCACTTGTCACTCTTGTGTCCAACTTTCCGAATATCTGAATGTTTGTTTAAAGCTACGCAAAATTGCACTTCTGTCCGAGACACCTGCGCGCTCACTAGTTCGTCAAAACAAAGTGTTCTGTGGTTCAAAAAGGTGCGCGACCCTTGTGGCGACCAACTTCTCAAAATGCTTCCTTTCCCTCTTTTCCTTGCGTGTAGTGTTCTGGGAACGAGCTTCAGGTTTTACCCCCCGCACTGCCCCTCTCTCCCCTCACCGAAAGTTAAGGAAAAATTTCGGTCGGTGTGACGCCTGGGCGTGCCCCCCTTCAAAAAAAAAAATAAAATAAGCAGTCGTCTGTCGACACTACAGAATGCTCCCTCGAATGGCGTTTGCTGGTTATAGTTACACGCGCCTAGCGTACGGAGAGCTCCCACGGGGCCCCGACCTTCTCCCTTTCCAGTGAATGCAATTAATCGCCGGCGGCACGCGGCAGTCACCCTCCTCGTAGCAGGCGCGGCTGGCACCACACCTACTTCTCAGGAAAAGCGGCCGCCCGGCGACGTTTGACCGGCCAACTTCACCCTCGCTTGCCAGTAAGCCACAGACACAGCCTAACAAAAACACCTAACAGCCGTCCAGAGTTCGGACAGTTTTCATTCTGCTTGCGAGTGTGAATGAGTGAGTGTTCTGCTCGAGACCCGCGCAAATACGCATTGCGTTCACACCGTTCGGCCTCCCCAATGACGTTCCGGGCATGGTGCCGTCTTTCGAGCACAACGCTCACCTCGAGTGGCGGAGAATCGCCCGTGCAGTGGCGCGGGAAACACGTTGAGTTTATTTGACGCTAGAAGGGGCACAAGTCTCCCAAAATGTTGCGTACAATAAAAAACGTGAAAATCTTACCTTCAACCACCTCGCAGAGGCACAACCGCGTTGTTTTTAACGAGCCACTCTCAGCGATCACTGAATTTAGGCCTCGCGTCGGCTCGCTGGCGTATTCCGTCGGCTCGAAGGTCGGTGACTCGGAGGCGACGTTGCAGTCCGTCGCACGTCAGTCCAGGCTGGTACCACAATGTTCGCAACGAGCTTCGGTTGTTGGGAAGCACTTCACATCCGTTCGTCCGGCCGCAAGTTCACACTGGCAATAAATGTTCGGGGACGCTGGAGCTCACGCGACACACGACACCAACTGGCAGCCATTTTGTAAGGACGCGTAGAGGAGGAAGGGGTGAAGGAGGAGGAGAAGGAAATGGAGGTGGCGTGGGAGTTTTTAATACTCCCATTAGGACAAACGCAGTAATCACAGCCAGATACTGCGTTTTGTGAAGAGGTACAACCGTGGTAAATGCGGTTATTTACGACGGCTTGTGGCCCCCGGTGTAAACTGGCAGTTTTTCCACCATCATACTACCACACGTGGGAGCAGGCCGCCTGTCGTGAGGAGTTTAAAAGACGTATCCCAGCCAAGAAACTCCCATTCAGGCTAACTTGTGTTTTGCGTGCGTAGTATCATTGTCCTCCTTTCCACACTTAAGGCGCGGCACCTCGTGAAAATGCGTGTCCTTTCTTTCGTCTTTGCCGCAGTATCCTTGTTCTCCTTGCCACGCTAAGGCACGGCACCTGCTGAAAATGCGTGTCCTTTCTTTGGTCTTTGCCTTAATATCTTGGCCTCCTTTCCACCGTTAAGGCGCGGCACCTGCTGAAAATGCGTGTCCTTTCTTTGGTATTTGCTGTAGTATCCTAGTCCTCCTTTCCACCCTTAAGGCGCGGCACCTGCTGAAAATGCGTGTCCTTTTTTGGTCTTCATAGTATCAGTCCTTTCCACACTTAGGGCGCGGCCCCTGCTGAAAATGCCTGTCCTTTCTTGGTCTTTGCCGCAGTACCCTTGTCCTCTTTGCCACCCTTAAGGCGCGGCACCTGCTCAAAATGCGTGTCCTTTCTTTGGTATTTGCTGTAGTATCCTAGTCCTCCTTTCCACCCTTAAGGCGCGGCACCTGCTGAAAATGCGTGTCATTTTTTGGTCTTCATAGTATCAGTCCTTTCCACACTTAGGGCGCGGCCCCTGCTGAAAATGCCTGTCCTTTCTTGGTCTTTGCCGTAGTACCCTTGTCCTCTTTGCCACCCTTAAGTCGCGGCACCTGCTCAAAATGCGTGTCCTTTCTTTGGTATTTGCTGTAGTATCCTAGTCCTCCTTTCCACCCTTAAGGCGCGGCACCTGCTGAAAATGCGTGTCCTTTTTTGGTCTTCATAGTATCAGTCCTTTCCACACTTAGGGCGCGGCCCCTGCTGAAAATGCCTGTCCTTTCTTGGTCTTTGCCGTAGTACCCTTGTCCTCTTTGCCACCCTTAAGGCGCGGCACCTGCTCAAAATGCGTGTCCTTTCTTTGGTATTTGCTGTAGTATCCTAGTCCTCCTTTCCACCCTTAAGGTGCGGCACCTGCTGAAAATGCGTGTCCTTTTTTGGTCTTCATAGTATCAGTCCTTTCCACACTTAGGGCGCGGCCCCTGCTGAAAATGCCTGTCCTTTCTTGGTCTTTGCCGTAGTACCCTTGTCCTCTTTGCCACCCTTAAGGCGCGGCACCTGCTCAAAATGCGTGTCCTTTTCTTGGTCTTCGCCGTATTATCATTCTCCTTCTTTCAACACTTCAGTTGCCAGTGTGCCATATTCCAGATTAAGGCGACCACTCACATCTCGCTGTCTGAGTCGTAGCCTCCGGCTGGCAGCGATGACGTATTTCCGCCGACACTTGATGAACGCGGCTGATAGCTGACGGCTAGCAGCCACGGGGAAATCGAGAACTAAGCCTAATAACGCTACCGCGCTAAACAGCAAGTTGACACATGTTGAGGCCGAAAACTGAGGTATTGGGGAACATAATTGGCGCAGCTTGCACTGGAAACGGCGGCTTCGCGAACTCGGCGGCTGTAGCGCGAGATGTTCTGTGCTTCCTACTTTATCCCGCGAAATAACGTGAGCTGGCGAGAAGAAGGGCACACAAGAGATCACGCCGCAAACGCTGGTCAGAGCACTCGCGAAGGTCAAGTGGCATCAGCACGCGCATCGGCCATCAGAAAAGAAGCCATCAGATTCTTTTGTAATCGGAAGGACCATCACTTCTCGCCTTCCCTTGCCTTTCTTCTCCAAAACAAACCCCGCTACGCACGCGCCTACAAAATAATTCTATGAAACTGCTTTAATGCTTTATCGATTAAGCTTATCGCATGTCTGATGTTACATACATTTCATTTGCCTCTCCATCCATTGCTAGAAGAAATCACCATCTTAACATCACCCCTTACCACTGTACAAGTAAGACATTCAATTTAGTTTTTTTCCCTTTAACTGCCAAATACAGGAACGGATTGTCCGGTGACACCCGATCCATTTCGCTTGAAAATTTTATACTTGCATTTCTGATTCCTCGGGATTGTGCTTTTGTTATTGTTCCGCCGCTCTGTTTATTTGCTGTTCGAACTTTTTCTGTTGTATGCTCACTCCTGCCATAGCCCCAAGTGGGGATGCAGTATGTATGTACGTACAAACAAACAAACAAACAAACAAACAAACAAACAAACAAACAAACAAACAGACGAACAGACGAACAGACAGACAAACAGACAGACAGACAGACAGACAGACAGACAGACAGACAGACAGACAGACTGACTGACTGACTGACTGACTGACTGACTGACTGACTGACTGACAGACAGACAGACAGACAGACAGACAGACAGACAGACAGACAGACAAACAGACAAACAGACAAACAAACAAACAAACAAACAAATCATACTGAGACCACTTTTAATGCAAACGTCGCTCCAGTCAGCTACATAACTTGGAAAAAAGGGAAAGGCCACGCGACCCACCAGCTCATTTCCCGCAACAGAACCTATGATGTCGTACCAACCAGCTCTGCCATTGGCGGAGACCGGCAAAAGCAAACGCAAGTCAGGGGCAGGGCTTATAATCTTGCAGCGCGAGCTATTCTTGCCTGAATGTATTGCACGTATTGCATATGTAGAAGTAAGAATCGTGGAGTAAACATAGAAGTTACGAAAAACACGTAAAGATAGAATTGCCAGAGCATGCTGTTGTTGGCACTGCGCAAACTAGGAATTGTTGAACCTGCGCAGCGGTACGGCGCTTTCCGGTCGCCTGACAAGAGACGGGCGGATTGGCGTAAGCGACATCGTCTTACAGGACTCTGTTGGCTGAGTATACCTTATGTCTTACAAAACCAGTACTTTCTACCTTTAAAAAAAACCAGGTGCAAATACGGTCAAAAACTAAACAAAGACGGGCAAAAACCAGTTACGGTATGGTGGCGCTATCTCAGAGAGTTGACTGTAAACAGCGCTTTGTAGTCCTCGAAAAGCCTAGTGCCGCATCCTGGCTCACTTGAAGACCTGTTTTTGTGACATCATCGCAAACGACCTCAAGAATCACACGATTTGACCGGAGAGTCAAAATTTCAAAATCAATTGATTAATTCTTCGTGACTAAAGCATCGCTTGCTGCCGGACAGGCGCTGGGTGCACTATAAAACAGCAAATCTTACCAATAAAACAAACTCGTACTTTGTCTTCATGGACTCTTTAAGGGGAAAATATTTCCAGCCGCATCGAGACTTTTACACCGGCCGACATTGAGGGCATTCCTGTGAAGTTGGCTTTGTCGCAAACCCTTTTCTGTCAACGCGTAAATGTGGGCTAGTTGGTTCGAACTGTGAAACACGTTTACGTAGCGCGGTAAAAATGGGACAAATGTAGAGACCACACAGAACTACCGCTAGTCCTGTGTGGTCTCTACTTTTGTCCCATCTTTACCCCGATACGTAACCATGTTTCACAGCCCTTTTCTGTGTGGATGATATATTCACTGCTGACAACCCGACAACATCATAGAAACTGAACAGGTGCTGTAAATTTATGCCGACCTTCCGATACTTTCTGCGCTTACGAGTGACACCTGCAATCTTGGATTGCGCAGGAATACGACTGAGTCCATGGACATTGCTTTGCACTGTCGGTGTGGCAATAAACTCCAGCACCGTGTATCCAGCTGACGGTCTCTGCGACTTGTTCTTCTTCGACTCCGCCTACCGCGGAGGTGTCAACAAACTGAGCGACCAGGGCAGCATCCGAGAAAACTTCAACATATTTTTATCTTTGGTGAAGCTGTACAGGAAGACGGAGTTAGGCATGGGCTTCAGCTCTGAGTAAGTTTACAGAGCAAAGCGAACAAAATGCGCTCATTGGATTCGCCACGAAGCTACAGCAATTTTTCGATTAGTTTAGTGCGCTTACCTTTTAACTTTCGTCTACACACTGGAGAAATCGTCGCTACTCATAAGTGCGTTTTCCTGCGAATCAGTATACGTCAAACGCGCACTTTTCATTCCGGTGAAGCCGCCTTACACGGCGCCGCTCCGGCGTTCCTCTTCGACACCGCCGACCCCTATTTCACAACGATTTTTGCTTGGGTATTTAACGGTTAAGCACACGCGCATAAGCGTTTACACGTGCACGCGCATGGAGTAGAGGGACAAAATTGCCCCCATTTTCCCGCGAGGGAACCCTGGTGTGATGCGGTGCATGCATACGCGAAATGAGAGAGTACACGTGTTTTAGCGACCCCCACCCAGCTCTTTATTACATTTAAGAATGATGACTTTATGATCAGTAAAGTGCGCAGTGAGCGGTTGCCGCAGCAGTGGTCGAATCTTGGTTTCATCGTCAATGTTCGAGAAGAATGAGAGCGAGCGCTGACTGAACCGCCGCGGAGCGATACCCGCTTTATATTCACAGCGCTTGAAGGAGAAGATACCGCGGGAGGGAGTCGCGCATGCGCGCACATGCGCACCGGAGCAGCTGTTAACGCAGCGTTAACGCAGCGAAGCGCGCGCCAACCAAGCGCGCCAGCTGTCGTTATGCTAGTGCTCAGGAGTGATAGTGTTGCGCACAGCTGTGGGAGAGACGAACGGAGGAGAGTCGCGCATGCGCAGGTGGCGTGCGGACGGACGCCGATTACGCAGGAGGGACATGCCTCAAAGCAAGAGATGCGCCGCATCTAAAAAGGGGACGGGGGTGCACGCGAAGCTCTAGGTTTCATGCCCTCACTAGCCGAGTTGACATGAATGCGACAAGTGGCACATCGCATCGCGTCGCATCAACTTTCTAGCGCATCGCATCTATGTAAACGGAGCTAATGCGCTAGAAAATCGCGTCACAATAATGCGCCAGACAGAGATAGATTTAGAAGTGTAAGTAGACTTTCAAAGTGCATGTGAACGTGAGCGCATTGCATTAGGAATAATGACAACAACATGAAGGCATGAAAACGCACCTTTGCATTTAAACATTTTCATTGGGCGTGAGACGCCAAACCACGCGACTCGAGAAAAAAATAACGGAAGCTCACACTAACGCGTAAGATTTGAACGTGGCGAAGTTGGACGCCACACTATAGCGTGTTTCCTCTTGTTCGCCTCACGGCGTTGTTTAAGCGTCGCCGCTGTACGAGCGACCACAGCTGGATTATTCGTCCTACTCCATCGCACACGGCTCTGCCCGCTCGTCGCCTTCCTTTATTCCGCGCACCATAGAGTTTCTTAGCAAGTATACTAGAGAGGAAACTCTGCCTGGTAATCCATGTTGTCATGCGGGTGTATGGGAAGACCACCCTTTTTGGCTTGGGCTTGGCATGACAATTGGATCCTTCAGCGGTTTTGGATATTTGCTATCTTCACTATGCATTAACACTCCTACGAGCAACGAGGAAGCCGAAATCCTTCCTGTTCTGTGGTAGCCGTGTTCGGTGACACAGCAGGCAGTGCGTGATCTCACCTGACGTTGGTCATGCCGCAGTCGAAGGACGTATGACTGAGCGGGTAATATTCAGCCGCGAAATTTGTAGCCGCCGAAAAAAAAATAAACAAAACGTGTTACACCGAAGACAAAATGCGACAGATACGGGCGCTGGACTCCGTCCTACCTTTTCATCGTCCACGACTGTTTAACGCACGTTTTCGTTTTTCTTGTTAAACTGCAGCTAAAGGTCGGTGCACCGGTTCACCACGAAGGTTACTTCTTCATAGGAATACTGCAAAATCTTTCCAAATTCTGCCAACAACTTCTTATTAAAATAATGATAAAGTTAACAAAATGAAAGTCTACAAGAAGATTTCTCCCCAAATATTAACATTGTTAGTAACTTCTACCACCGTGGCCTGCAAAATAGCAGGAACGAACGTTCCGGAAAAAATACGCTTTACGTCCTGTTTTTATTAGTTTTAAAACAGCCTGTTTTACTTTCCACTTACATACTTGCACACTATTTTTCGCGTTTTTGTGGAACTTTGTTTAAATTTGCGATCACTAAAACGTTTCAATCCAAGCCAATGATGAAATTTAAGCGAGCGCATGACCTAATGGCGGTTTATGGCGACACAGAGGGCCTTGATGTCAGCCGCATAGACGCTAGCGCCACGTTCCTCTCTAGTGTATATTGTAAGAAACTCGATGGCGCGCACTTATCGCTGCGGCGGCGGTTCCTCGCATTTCTCCGCGAGGTGGCGGCACCGGTACCCGCGCCCTTCTCCGTTCCCTCCTCCCCTTTCTCTCTCCGATATTGGGCGCATCTCGGATATTTAGGCACTTGCGGAAGGGGGTGTGGCTTGACCTCCAGCTTTCAAGGTTGAAACTGGTCACTCCGCGAAGTCTGGCCGAAGAAGCGAACTCTAGTTTTCGCAACAAAAAAATTGGCCGCGTATCTGCTCCTTTGCTCAAAAGAATTTAAGGTTTGCTCGAAAGAATTTCAAGTTTCTGCGTTCCACTGCTCCAGTGCGGGTACCTCGATGCTAGCGTGGCCGTACGGCAGATAAGCGCGTGAATCGAGGCACCCGACTTTAACGTTTATAGAACCGCGTTTCCCTAGTCCACGTGTGCTCCAAGCAGAACGGAGAACCTATCCAGTGGAACCTTCCGTACCTGTTGCTACTTGATTTCTTAAAATTCAAGGCGACAGTGTTTAGTTTTTTCTGCAGTGGATGTAGAATTTCATTTCGCAAAAATGGAGCATCTAAAATGTTTTTTTATAAAAGCACTGTAAATATCCCTTGTGTAATAATTTTCTGCCTTATATTTGCGTAATGTCTTCTTCTCGTTCAACAATGTTGACAAGTATGAACATATAAACCGGGCTTAGATGTTTAGATTTGACTATGAGTATAAAAGCAACTGCGCAGACTTCGTTTTACTTTGGCCGGGTGGTTGAATCGAGTCACAGGCAGACAGAGAGACATAGAGACAGACCGAAATTTCTGGGTTGAAGTAGCCTAAGAGAGGCGATTGTCTTTAAAAACGCGAGCCAATCGCGCCGGAAGTACCGAAACCGCCAGAAACGCTGCTGAACCTTCGATGTGCGTCACCATATGGTGCCACCATCGCACCCGGGGTAATGCGCTACATGTAAACGCTATCGCATTGGATTATCGTGATGCGCTAGTGAATGCGACGCGCAACTGTCGCCTTCTGTCGCATTCTTGTAAACACCATTCGACTGCGCCGTGCCTGGTGGAGACCAACAGTCCCATGTTTGTTCGCTGGAATAAAGCCCGAGTGCTTCCAAGTTTGATTCAGCTAAACGGCTAGGAAGCATGCTCATTCGCAACTGCGGATGCGGAAAAAGACGGTGCGGACTACGACGGGACAACGCGGATGACATCGTGAGTTACTGAAATGCTCTGCATTTAAAAGTCAAGTTGGAGAGTACGTCTAGGCGAAAGTGATCCTGCGTAATCGGCAACCTCACCTTTCGCAACTCGGTAGGTGAACAAATCACGTTGGAGAGGACGTCTAGGCGAAAGTGGCCCTGTGTAATCGAAGCCTTGTTTTTGACAACCCGGTAGATAAAAAAGTCAAGTTGGAGAGTACGTCTAGGCGAAAGTGATCCTGTGTAATCGGGAACCTCACCTTTCGCAACCGGTTAGGTGAACAAATCACGTTGGAGAGGACGTCTAGGCGAAAGTGGCCCTGTGTAATCGAAGCCTCGCCTTCGACCACCCGGCAGATGAAAAAAGTCAAGTTGGAGAGTACGTCTAGGCGAAAGTGATCCTGTGTAATCGGGAACCTCACCTTTCGCAACCCGTTAGGTGAACAAATCACGTTGGAGAGTACGTCTAGGCGAAAGTGGCCCTGTGTAATCGAAGCCTTGCCTTTGACAACCCGGTAGATGAAAAAAGTCAAGTTGGAGAGTACGTCTAGGCGAAAGTGATCCTGTGTAATCGGCAACCTCACCTATCGCAACTCGGTAGGTGAACAAATCACGTTGGAGAGGACGTCTAGGCGAAAGTGGCCCTGTGTAATCGAAGTCTCGCCTTCGACCACCCGGTAGATGAAAAAATCACGCTGGAGAGGACGTCTTGAACAAAGTGGTCTGGTGTAATCAGAAACTTCGCTTTTCGCAACCCGTTAGATGAAAAAAATCACGTTGGAGAGTACGTCTATGCGACAGTGATCCTGTGTAATCGTAAACCTCGCCTTTCGCAACCCGGTGGGCGTAAAAATCACTTTGGAGAGGACATCTAAATGAAAGTGGTCCTGTGTAATCGGGAACCTCGCCTTTTTCAACCCGGTAGGTGAAAAAATCACGTTGGAGAGGGCTTTCAAGGAAAGGGAGAAAGTGTGGCTCAATGATCTCCCTCTCAGAAGAGCAGGCGTGCTGCGATATAGTGCGTGAAGAACAGAGCAAGCGATAACTGAAGGAAGGGTCGGCGGTGCGGCTGGCGGAGCAGCGTCGACGTCGCAATGGCAAGCGCACGCTGCACGGTACGTAGAAAAGGGGAGGCAACGCGTCGTGTACATACTTCCAAGGAGTAGGCAGATTGCGCATCCGTAACGGCGCTAGCCTGCACGGAAATGAAGGAAAACATCGCAAACACGCAGCGTGTAATGAGACTTCGATGAACAAAATGGACTAGCAACTGAGCAAACACCGGCTCCAGGTCACAGCTTCGTTTTTTAGTCATTTGATTTGATTTGATTCTTTCGCGAAAATAACCACAAACACGTTCACGCAAAGGGAGCCAGGAAAAAAACCGCAAAACAGCTTGACTAGCCTCAGCCACCCGGTGCTGCTGGTGCAAGCGGCATCGGCCAATATCAAACAAAAACCGCAACGTAAATACGTTGTGAGCACTGACTAGAAACAGTACTCAAAATACATACTAAACAGGGTTCGCAAAAACAGCAACTTACAAATACAGGAGCGAGAAAGAGGAAAATATTTATCGTAACAACATCAAGAGTTAAGTATAAAGATGCCGCATATATGGTTAAAGGAATGCTAGAAGTTTCTTGAAAATTATTTACTAAAGACGGCAATCTGTATTGCAACATTTGTTCTCCATAATTAGTTCGGCACTTTTTTGTTTCTAGGTTCCAGGACTCCGAGTAGAATATATCGAAGAGAGCCTTTCTAGACCAGCTACATAAATAAAGGAGTATAATCCATTGTGATTAAATGAGTATATGAACGCAGATTGTATACTTCCCCTCTGCGCTCTGCCAGGTCTATTCATCGGGTGGTTAATTGGGGGTTCCAGACTTAGGCAGGCACGGGCACATTTTAAAAGCTTAAAAATTGCTACGTGCGCTCGATGAGAGAAACCTTCTCTAACAATTCATGTGACACGCTTTCGCCGCACACAAAATTGCTTGCAAGAGAATGGCGCGGGGCTTTCATATTTACCCCAAGGCCTCTTTCTTACATTACCCCTAGTAAAACATTTACAGCAACGCAGTTGATAAATTGGCGAAGCC
Organism: Haemaphysalis longicornis; assembly: GCF_048455015.1. Taxonomy (NCBI): domain Eukaryota; kingdom Metazoa; phylum Arthropoda; class Arachnida; order Ixodida; family Ixodidae; genus Haemaphysalis; species Haemaphysalis longicornis. Next base: position 105,686,512 of record NW_027526385.1, read on the forward strand.
GACCTCAATGAGACGCGGCGTGTATTTTGCATAGGTATAGCGGGTGTCACTGAAGCTATTTGACAAAATGCGCTAGTTGCTTTACTGTTTGATATCGCACTTCTTACATTGCGCCCGAAAAAAATATTCCCAGGTTTATTGACGAGGTTGAAGAAGACCTGACCCGAACAGACGTTGTCTTGCTAAAATACTTCTGGCGAAGAGGTGTGTTCCACTTCGGGATCATCGACATCCCTGTCCGCGACACAGACCCGAATGTGCTGCCACGGGCGTTTAAAGTTCTCAAGGTGTGTTTCAATGCATCCTAACCTGTAAACATCGAAGCTACATTGAATCAATTGAATTTTGACCATGATGCACTAACACTACGTAGTCTTCCTAGTTTGGAGAAAATCACAAAAAAATGCCATACCTAGTGTGACGTTTCATTCGCATTCACTGCCGTGCAGATATGGCCGTCCCAGAGAACGTTTTTTTGACCGTCACATTACAGTGCAATCTGTCAGGACGTGGTCAACTTGTAAACCTATAACAAAAACACGGCAATTTTTCTAACCTTTGCCTAAACATAAAAACAGGAAGCTTGTGAAATTGAACGCATGAAGTTGTAGCGCACCGAGAGTTGCCCAACCATGCTGAGTATCGCTTACATCACAAACGAGCGAGGATAGACTTTCCAGAGAGGCCAATGACGCCGACATCCTTGTGGCACAGCTGTTCAACACACGTTGCTTATGCGACGCGACCAGGCGCTGTATTCGCGAGTTTTGTCCGTTTTGGGTGCGTTTCAAAACAGTTCGTTTTCAGAGGCCCTGATTGGCTAAAAGCGAACACCCGGATGTGACGCGATGCAAGCACGATGGAGCTATGAGCCGCCAGGGTTACTTGCAACATCGAAGAGCTCTGTGAGACGCGGCTTCTCGGAGCAGACGATTTGGAGCAGACAATTTTTTGTTGCCTTGTTGTTGGTTTGGTGGCGCAAGAATAAACACAGTAGGTTGAGTCGCCTAAAATGTGTCTTCAAAAACAGTTACGCAAAAGTCAACCCAAAGCCCGCCTACAACTGAAATTAAGTCACAACAAAACGGACGCAAAACGGACGTTTTCAAAATGGACAAACACGAGAATACCGTCCCAGGTGTCCGGAACATTAGGTGTCAGCATTGATAAATTCATATTTACTGCACCCGCTTGGACGGAACAAGTTGATTCAGATGCTAGAAGTGAACGTATAAGCATTCATTAGAGTGGATATACTCGGTGACAACTTAAGAACGGCACCGAAAGTTGCCGCTGTGCCTTATCACCGTAGCCGGATGTTTGTCCGCGGGGCGAAAGTAGGGCGTTACTGGTAATATTTTGAACATGGCGTGAGCCGTTCCCGTGCTTTTTGGACTTAATATGCTTATAAACGACTTCAGTGACGACAAACAAACTGCGTGAGACAAGGCAGACGATATCACGCATTCATAGCAAACCCCTTTCAAAACGCGCGCGCACTGAAGTCACTGGTCCGGCGCTTTGGCGGAGTGATACACGGCATGAGGTGGTGCCGTTCTAGCGTTGTAACCGAGTATAGCTCCATCAGTGCGTGGTTGCATGTATAATGCGGCTGCACCACGAGCGATGTGCGCTGTCAGACTTAACGAGTCGAGAAGGCAGCAAACCTGGGTTTAGAAACCCGCCCTGTTAGCACGTGAGGTGGGGCCGCGTGAGATGTTAACGCGTCGCGTGACCGGTAAGCAAAAAATGTCACGGAACATGGGTAAGAAAATGTCAATGATGAAGCAAACGGTACCTTAATGGGTTTATCAAAACAATTTACGGTAGATATGACACCCGAGACCGCTAAGAGACACTGCACGTGGACTCAGATAAAGGAGGACTGTTGCATAGGGGCTTGCGCAAAACAAAAATGGGCGCGAACTTGCATTTTTGTACGTAGAGCTACATTCCGGGAAAGGCTTAAAGGAGCCATGAAGACAAAATACAAGTTGGGTTTATTGTTTGTTTGTGTGATTGGGGGCCGCCTAAATGATCTGTCGCGACGGCACATGACTGGACGTCTGTAATGGGGCCTCTAGTTCCATTTGACCGCATCACTTGAATGCTAACGTGCAGTTAACGCACTGAAAATTATGTTTTATTGTTTGCCCGTATGACGTCATTCTTGCTCATAACACGTCACCGTGGCGCCAAATTTGAAAGTTATTGAGTAATTGTTGCTTTTTTTTTCGTTAAAAACATCTTTTGTGGCTGTAATGGAGCTGAGTGAGATACTGTATCCTAGTTCTTTCAAATTAAACGAAGTTGTATTTTCTCTTCATGGCTCCTTTAAGCGCCAAGCACATGCTGGAGGGCGCATTTACCATCACGTGAATGAAAACGTTGTTGTGCCGTCTAGGATCACGGCTCAGCCGAAAGACCTGATTTCCATCTAGGCCGCCGTGGTTGCTTTTTTTTGTAGTGCGGAAATCATACCCATACGTGGAGATTTCGGAGCACGTTATTGATACTCAGGTGGCAAAAATAAACGCAGCGCCCGCAACCAACGTGTGCTCATTGCCAAGGTGAAGCTTCAGCATGTAAAGCCGCAAAATTTGACCTTCCACTTCTTCATAACCTGGAGATAACCTCTGCTGGTGAACACAAGTAGAAAGCAGATGCTCCCTGTTGTTTTCCATTAGTGTTCACTGCGCTGTTTATTCTCCAATCATTGTTACAACTTCACCTCTTTCCCAACCAAGGTGCGCACCCTGATTGGTCAGGCATGGTTGACTCAGTGTTGTCGCCGAGAAGAACAGTGTATACTAGTCGGATACATCAACTCTGCGCTGGAAATGAGTGAAAGTGTTAGAGTTAAAGATGTATGTAACGAAGCTCCATGCAACGAATTACTGGATATAACAAAGTTTTTTGAATCCCTATTGCGAGCCCTATTGGAACCCATGTATTTGCGACCGCCATGTATCGACGGCATTGCGACGGTTAACCTTGATTCAACGAATTCCCTATGCTGATGAGCCGTTGTTTGTTGCACTTTTCCTAAAAAAATGGCTGCAGAAAGGCCTCTGCCGGACATGTTTCCAGAGAGAGAAAACGTGCGTCGTTCTCCGCAAGTGTGTTTTGAATTTACACATTGTAACAAGGCCGGTGATCAGGGTATTCAAGAGTGCTCCGCATTCGTGGCGGCATCGCGAAGCCGGCGCTTTCATCATTTGCAAGATGCCAAATAAAAGAGTGCGCCTTCTTAGCATATCCTTGTAGCATGGTGTCAAACCAGAACAGAACCAAACCGTTAAACCCGAACAGAGCTGGTAGCTGTGCCGCAAATGAACCCGAACCCGAACCACTACTTTTTGGGTACGCTGAACGCGAATGGGAACTGAACCGAAAAAATAGGTAACGGTTACCGATTCGCAACAAAACGATTAGACCATCCATTATTGATAACGCGCCGTCGATGGATTTAGGCTTTTCTTTTTCACGCAGTCTCAACTTCGCGATCTTTCGCACAACTTCCGTTTCAGACAAATCAAATCGCTGTAATAGCTTTCCTTGTGGTCACGAATCGGGAGGGATCGCTCTCGAATGTTGCATTGGTATACGTTGCTGCAATGAGTCCACGAATACGATGCAAGGCTTGGCAAAATAAATGTGACACTCTCAGCACCTTCCAGCAGATACGAAAGACCGACTTCACCCGGCCTTTGCTGGGACTGTGCAGGGGCAGGCATGCCGCAAACGTGCTGCAAGCACTAAGCACCTGCTACGGCTCAAGCCCCAAATGTCCCTACTTGTAGCCCCTAAAAATTTTCAAACATGAACAGGTTTCAAAGTTTCAGTTTCAAAGTTTATTACTGAGAGCACGAAGGAAAAAAGTTGCACAGTTAGGTGTACAAGAGGAGGTCCCATGTTTTGAAACCGACTGGGGACATAATCAAGACAATGAAAGTAACAGTGCGACAGACGAGATACAGAAAGAATAAGAGGCCTACTTGTGCGAAATAGCAACCAATTGTTTGTATTGTTTTATGGAATCGACTTTACACAAGTGAGCCAAATCCTACACAATCAGAAAGCGAGATAAGGCACGGAGGGGCAGCCGCAGAACTAAAGTTCTAAAACATTCAACCGGGGGTAAGAGAAGACACGCGTCAATGCCATATTTCGAACACGTAGAAAATCACAAGATTTTACATCTTCAAATTCAGAGGGGTGCCCAGAATTGTGCACTAGATGTTTAAGTTCACCGGTTCCCCAAACAGTGTTTTGTAGAACAGTCTTTTGTACAGGAAAGGCGCCTCTTCCCACGTGGCTGAGACACGCTGTAGTGTGCACGTGCGTGCTTTACGTATTGTTGCTTGGCTTGTGATGCTGGATGAATCAAGAATACAAAGCCCGACCTAGCATTTTTAACACAAAAGTGTTTTCTGGATACAACAAGATTTCAATTACGTCACATTTGTCACGGAAATGACGCCAGTACGGCGAAGCAAGCAGCCTGTAAAGGGTGCACCCCTGAACACAAGGGTCCTGTGGGGAAGCGACCTTTTGTACTACAGAGGCGGTCGAGGGGACGAAAAGAAGATTAGAATGCTGGTGGACGAAAAGCGAAGAGAGGAATATTGCCTAGGACAGTTACCACCTGCGACCGGTAAAAAAAGTATTTTGTGCCTAATAAGCTTTTGTGCCTGCCCTAAACCGCACTAGTATGTAATCAAGAGTGTAAAACATTTGTATATTAGTCCTTTTTGGTAAGATGACATGTCATCACCTCGCTACAACAGGGAAACGAATAGCAATCATCATCATCATCATTATCATCATCAGTACGGTGTACTTAGGGTTGTTACTTTTCGGGTTTCACATTTCAACACGAAAGGGTTTTATGGGGGGATACACCAATATTTCACTGACGTCCCATCCCTCACGGAAATGACGCAAGTACACTTTTGCCGAAACGACCCGGGAGCAGGACGTCGCTCGCCAAGCAAACCCACAAGACAGCGGCCGTCCCGGAAATGCTCAGCTGCAGATTTCGCTGCACTTTTCAGTTTCGTGTTTTTCCGATTCCTATCACAGAGGAATCAACCAGAATTTGTTGTTAAAGACCTAGCCACTCTGGAAAATCGCTCAACTCTATTATGACATCAGTTAACACCGTTTTTAATAGGGAGCATAAGAAAAAACAAATATAAAATTTTCTGCTAATCAACGTAAGCAGTGACGTTACAGGGGAAACACATAAAACAGAGCTCGCAGTGTGCTAGCTGCTTATTTGTAATAAAGTGGTAAAATAAAAACGCATAAAAGGTGCAAATACATGCCCGAGTCATGTCTCTTGGCAGTGGCTTTGTGTCGGCCCACGCACGACATAAGGGCTGGGAGGAAAAGTCGGTGATACCTTTGGTCCTATATTCTGCCTCATTGTTTAGAGTTGACTTTAAAATGCGCCACTTTTATTTGTAAAAAAAGTAGTATTTTAAATGAACAATTATCTTATTCCGTTTTTGTGGTTGTTTTAAACTACAAATCATTTTTTTGCACTACGCTATCAATTCAACTTATTGAACAGGTCTCCAAACTGGCGCCTCAGAGCTTGCAAACCGGTTCACGAACCGGTTCATAATGTGATTTAGTTGAACCGGAACTGAACCAGTATTTTTTTTTTGTTTGTTTGATACCTTGCCTTGTAGGCTGGGAATGCGGTTCTGCCTCCACCCGGCCTCTAGAAAAGACTCAAGCAGCTAAAGCTGTGCCTGAATGTACCGCACAGTCTTACATTCATATTATATGCTGAGAGCATTCGTAACAGCGGTGAATCAACGCACTGGACTGACCAGGGAACCCAGGATGTGTTTCTGTTGGGGAATAACGACGATGAAACCACAACGCTAATGACTTCGCGCTGATCAATCAGGGTGCGCAGTCATGGAATAATTGTACCACGGCAAGCTAAGCGATTAAATGCGAGCTCTTGCAAAAGCAAGTTAAGGAGATTCTCTCGAGACACAGTTCCAGCCACACGACAGTCAACTTGAAAGATCGTCTATACCACCCTGTAAATTACTTGTACTTTTTGTTAACAGCCTACAGCTACCCCTTACCACTTACGATCATGGCAAACCTGGGGCTTCTGCTATCTGATGCTACTTTTTCGAGCGTATTGAAACTACTTGTGTAGCCAGTGGTCTTTGCAAGTCAGTGTGCCGTGGTTGACAGCATTAAGAGTGGTTTCCAACGGACAACACACAATGTTCAATGGGTGTGGTTAGAATTTACTGGCACATTTCTTCTGCTCTTTCCTTGGGGCCGAATGTCAATTTCGTAATAAAGTCGGTCATTTATTTACCGAGCAGACTATTTTTTTCTTTGTGAGGTACTGCAGATACCTGGCTCTTGTCTTAATCCGTGTGTTTAATCTGCGTGTTGTTCATAGGTATAACTGTGGTTCCCGGAACGGCATCGGTCACTTGTAAGAGCGGTTTTCTTAGGAGGTGTTTTTCGTTTTTTTGCAGGCACTGGGAAAACTGGCGGAACCACACAGACGTCTGGGCAAATCTTCTTACGTCGTTATGGGCACCGTTTTATTGGATGTCGCGTTGATAAATGAAAAAATGAGGTACCTCATGTCTTAATTGCTTTTCGGTCAACGTGAACCCCTCGCCTATACGCAAATTAGCAGCCCTGAAAGTAGTGTATGCTTTTCGTTTGACTTGCTCCGCAATGTCATTCGTAGTACCCACTTCTGAGATCTAACGTTGTCATGACGCGCTATTCCTTCTATATGTAGACCTAGTATTCTAATATGTGTGCTTTTACAGGCGCTTTGCAGTTAACAAAAGCAACGTAATACACAGGATTCATTTCGAAGTAAATATAAAGGAGTCATCACAACGTAAAAGAGCAAAATAAATTCTTAAGATTTAATGTGGACTTGCCTTGATGTAAAATTATAAAGAAGTTCTCGCATAAGTGGCAAATTGTGTTTGTCCAAAAAAAGAAATGAATGTAGCAAGAAATGTCATTTACAACTGTCGGATACGTTGAACCTTTGTGAGTAATACTTAGAAGCCTTGTAGGGGACGTATAAATCTGATTTTCTGAAGTAATGTTTCACGATCTATAAGCAAGAGAAAATAGGCACCATACGTCATGTACTCCTGGCTAGGGCTATCAAGGGAGGTATTTTTATTCGTACAATTTCCAGATACTAAAAACACGGTTCATTATTTTTAAAGTTTCGTCCAAGATTTGCGGCTGTTTTACAGTGTACTTAGACATACATCAGAGGCATAAAAACCGGCGATAGATCAATATTTAGGCAAATGTTATTATTACGCAAGAATATTCGTACGAAACAATTATTTTCTATTTCTGATGAGAGACATACTTAAAGGAACAATTCAAATAAATTTAGCAAAGCACCCCTTGGATCGAGCAAATTGTGACCCCCGGTGAAGAAATGATGGTAAGAAGGACGATGATGAAGTGTTTCCTGCTCCAGCGAAGCAGGAAAATTTCGCCTGGCGTAGAAATTTCGCTAATGCAGAATCAAGCAGTGTATTCTGTAAATGCCCGTACAACACCTGATTTTGCTCCACTGGTATAAAACTTGGCTGCTAACGACCATAATTTCTGCACATTTATTTCGTTCCGAATTCCTCCTTCATGTAAGGGTTATATAAACTCCACATTTTGATTATATTGGTACCGAAGTGAAAGCTTTTTCTTGCCATTTCAGTCCTATGAATCACTACGAGGCCACCAGTGCCTGACGCTATGAGGTACCAAGTCTAAGTTCGTACGCCATAAACGTAGAACATCCGTAACAAATTGACTCGATGGCTCACCCCTTTTGCTAACTAATGTCCATCTGTCGTTTATGCAGAAACTTCTACCAGCCTGACCTGTTCATCGGCCACGGTCACTACACATACTTAGATCAAAGCCGTCATATCTGCCGCATCATGCCACCAACAACGATAGTCCGCAATTTTTCAGAAAACTGGGGCTACCCTTACGACCTGGTGAGAAATTTCTGCTCTTAACAGCGGATATGTTGAAAGTCGAGTCATTTTACACGTCTGCAGAAGTTCATGCGTAACGCCGTGACGCTATGCATGAGGTCATACGTGACGCCAGCGCCCTCGCAGAAACCGGTTCCAAGACACATCGATATAAGCCACCGTAGTCACGCAGGGGTGGGTTCCCCTCCCTCATACTACGGGAGAGAGGGGGAAATTCTTCTTGCCGCTGCCGTTTAGCTCTAGCTGCCTTTCCTTTGCGCTAATCGTACCATTTGACTGGCGACAGCGTATGACGTTCTGGGGTGAGCGCACGTTGACGTTCGAGGAGACACAAGAGCAGACGCAGAGGCAGTCTCCGCTGTTTCGACAAATTTTATACTGGGTGGACCTGGCTTTAATTGATTATTCCGAAATGTCAGATGACGATGCTAGCGAATAAAGTGCCACCACCAAGAGCTGTCAGAAGACTACATAAAACATCAATGCAATAACCCTTCAAGTGGCACTTGAAGGCACAGTGGGCCCCATTCCAGATTCAGTAATTCTTCTGACGTTTTTAGTGCAGAATTCTTTATCTTCAAACCTAACCAGTGCTCGCAGAAAACGCTTTTTTTCGGTGAGGTAATGCTATAGGAATCGCCGAGAATTCGTGAATTTAAATTTTACGTTCCCAGTTTTTTTTATTGGCGCTCAAATGACTTCCCTTAAAAACTACCGAGATTGTGTAGCCGTTACACGTGGCAAGCTTTCAGGACCAAGCAGAAAAAAAAACTTAAAGAGCATCGAAGAGGAGTAAATGAAGAAAAGTCGAAACACATGGCCGAAGTTCAGCTCGGTAAATAACAACGAAATGCCGTTCATGGAAAAAAACTGCTTCATTGAAAAGGCAGTGAGTTTTCTAAAAAAATAATTCGGTGATTATACAACCCAATCCTCTAAAAGTAAGAATAGAGGCCCTGCGTCTTGGTGTTAATCTAAACCTAACGAAGCTAAAGACGGAAATTTCGGGTGCAACAGCTGGCGCGCTAATCCGCTGGGGTGGATCAGTGGCTAAGGCGTTGAGCTGCTGAGCACGATGTCGCGCGTTCGATTCCCGGCCACGGCGGCCGCTTTTCTGGTGGAGGCGACAAGCACAAACGCCCGTATGTACGAGATTTCGGCGCACGCTAAAGATCCTCAGGTGGTATAAATTAATCAGGAGCCCTCCACTATAGGCGCGCCTCATCGCCTGCTTTGCGTCGGCGCGGTAAACCATACAATCAATCAATCAATCAACAACTGACGCACTGAAAGTGTTTTACGCATCTAACGTGACACCACATCTTTGGTATCAGCAGCACACCGTCGGAGAAACTGACCCATCGCTAGCGGGTATAACGCCTTGGTAGGCTTTAGAGCACGCATAGATAATTAAAAGAACGGGCGCCGATATCTTATGGTCAACCCTCCGATTTCTCGCGCTCTAATTAATTTATTTACTTCGTGAATGCCTGATGCACGGGCCAGCGTGCTCCAAGCTTTTAATATATTAGCGCAAAACATCACTGCCGTTATGCATCATTGTAGACGCATAGCCAAATTTAGCAGTGGCTTAGCTCGGCTATGCCAGGATATACGTAGCGTGAGCAAAGGTTCAGCTGGTTATTCTTTGGTTTCTTGGTTGCCTAGGATTCGCTGATTATCATACTTACAGCTGTTAAAACGATTTCCAATAAAATCCAATCCAGTACAATCCAATTTATTCCAATCCAATCCAACCCAATTCAATCCAACCCAGTCGCGGCGGCGGCGGCTCCTGAAATAGTTTCTTACTGTATACACTAGAGAGGAATCTGGCGCTAGCGTCTATGAGGCTCATATCAAGGCCGTATGTGTCGTCATGGGCCGCAATTATATCATACGCTCGCCTTAGTTTTGTCATTGGCTTGGATTGAAACGTTTTAGTGGCGGTTTATTCGAACGCAGTCCCACAAAAACGCAAAGACCAGTGTGTCATTTTAAAAGTGGGAAATACAACAGGCTGGTTTTCAAGCTAAAGGAAAAGGAAGTAGAGTGTATTTTTGCCGGAACGCTTCCGCCTAATATTATGCAGGCCAAACTGGTATTCAACAACAATGTCAGTATGCGGGGGAAGCTAATTAAAGACTGTTATTTTATTATTATCATCACTATTTAAATTAATAGGCTGTTTAAAGAGCTTGGGAATGCTTTTGTGCGTGCCTATGAAAACGTCGGCATCATGGTGAATCGGTGCACCGACTTGTCAGCTACAGCAAACCATCTTTCTGAGCGAGTTGCTTATACCTAAAGAAAAAAGAAAAGGTGGCGTAAACAGTCGTGGACGAAGACAAGATAAGACAAATGCAGGCGCTTGTATCTGCCGTATATTGTATTCATCTAAGTACGTTTGGTTTTTTTTTTCGTCAGCTACAAGTTGGTTTCGCGGCTGCATTATTATCCATCCAGTCATACGTTTCTTCACTCCAGTATTACCAACGTTAGGCATACGACCACGCAATGCCTGCTATTTCACCGAACACGCAGTTGCCACGGCTCACTGCTACCACAGAACAGGGTCGATTTCGTCTCTCGTAGAGGGGGATAGTCAAGTGCGCGCATGCAAGCAAACGTGCTTCGCATGGGCTCTGAGATCTCACCCTATTGTGGCGTAAATTCCACAACCAACCTGTTGAAAGCTCCGTCATCGGAATCCGAAGTCTGCCAGGTCTGTGAGGAACCAACTCCCACAAATTCTGGCCCACCGGTAGGCTTTTTACACCCATTTCACCGAGCGGCCCCGCCGCAAGTAGATAACCCTAACCCGCGCTTTGGAACCGCCGCCGTGCCTCATCGATAGCTCCGGGCGCCACGGGGCCTCCGGACGTGACCACGGGGAGAACGCCACCCCAAAACACGCCGTTGGCTTCGTCGCCGTGCACTATGGACGTCGGTGAAGTAGAGGGTAAGTCTATTTCACCCGAAGACTTCGAAAACAATGCCGGGTGGTTCTCGAGTCACTGGAAAACAAGTGGTAAGGCACTCGCACGGCTAAACATAGCCCAGAATGACTCCCAGAGGCAACCAGGCGCCGGTAGTGCCTCACATGTCAGCCAGACTCCAGAGCCAAAGCGCAAGCAAGCGATAGGGTTACCGCGCAACCAGCCGCTACCGAAAGAGGACATAAAGATCGTCCTCCTACCACGGTACGGACTTCACGTTGCCAAATGGAATGCTGCACAGAGCAGAGGCGGTGTTCTCTCCGTCGCAGAAATCAAGAAGGAAGAAGCCGAGGACGATTTACTTCGGACAAGGCCCGAACAAAACATCATAGTCGTGAGCACCCCACAGATGGCCCACGCCAAAAAGTACAACGGAATCCGACAGCTCTGTTTTGGCGAGCACAGTTACTAGATCACCGCATACGCCGCCCCCCCCCCCCCCCCCCCCCCAGACGACCCTACCAAGGGAGTGATCCATAATATTCCTGACTATCACACCGCTGACGACATCACACGCAGCCTCATCTACAAGAAGAATCCAACGGTTTTACAGCCCCGACGCATGGGCAAAACGAACTCAGTCATTATCGTCTTAAAGGGCCGCCGCGTCGCATACTACGTCTACTGTAGAGGTGCAGAATATCGCTGCTTCCTTCATAAGAAGAAGCACGAATTCTGTACGGGCTGTGGTCGACTCGAAAACCGCGCAGATGTTTGCCCCCCAACCGGACAAGCCCTTTTGCAAAAGCTGCAATCTCCAGAATCCACCAGACAATCATGTTTGTGAACTGAAGTGTGCAATCCGTGGCAAAGGCCACACGACTGGTGACAAGAAGTGCCGCAAAAGGTTTAAGACTCCTTTTCTCCTCAAACAACGTCACTTGGAGAAACAGCATCGTGGTTCCACATCCAAGGAAAACTCCACGGACACGAGCAACACCGACAACAGAGCCGGCGCGGAAGGGCACCACTGAGAAGCAAGAATCGCGGAGAAGAGGAGCCGCTCTGGTTCGTTTCCTCGACTCCCTCCCCCATCCGCGGAGAAGGAGAGCACTGGAGGCCAGCACACACCCCGTTCCAAGCCTCGTCGGCGGGAGAAGTGCAGAGAGTCGTGCTCTGCTTCACGCTCTAGACTCAATGACTATTCTATGGTGGATCAAAGCAAAGTGAGCTGGGCCAGCACGGTCTCCCGAACTGCTCCAAACAACACAAAACATAAGGCAGGGCTCCCTTCTGCAGTTGAATCAGAGCTAACGCAGATCAAGCAAATGGTTGAGTAAGTTATCAGAGAAAACCAACAGCTTAAGGCCGAGAATGCCCAACTAAAGGCAACAACGTCCCACCACCGGCAGCGCGACCTAACGGCCCTAATGCTGTACCCGTAACGCCAATCCCAGTTTCCGTTAAACCTGCAGCAGTAGACTTCATGTGCAAGTCAGAGGCAGATGCACCACCCCGTAAGCGAAAAGCGGGAACGGAACCCGGTGATCCGACCCCGCAAAAGTTTATCGAGGGGTTAGAAACCAAAATAGATGCTCGTCTCGCGAAACTGCTAGACATGTTCCTAAAATTTGCGGAGTCGGTGAACAAGCAATTAGCAAACTTGAACACTACGGAACTCGCTATTGAAAACGCCCAAACAAAAGCCCAACAGACACCACGCATAGGCGCATTCAAATACAAGCCCTATTCGAGGCCCAACATGGGGGAAGGTGCCAGAACATTCGATAACACCAGCGGAAAGTATGGCCCGGTGTAACAATGCAAATGTGTACGTCATTTCGCAATGGAACTGCCACGGGTTCAAACAAAAATGAGGAAATTTATGGCCGTTCTTAAGTAATTAGCAGCAATCGGAGACGCCCGACTTAATCGCTCTCCAGGAAACGGGAGGCGAGGCTAAATTATCAGACTATAAATCGTACTACGACTTGAACCCGGGTGAATCTAAAAAAACCGTTTCTACCCTCGTCAAACGTAACATCCCGGCCATTCAACACGATACTGACATCGCGACAGTAGGCCACGTCCGCGTCGAAATTTTATCGGGTAAAAAACGCGGGGACGGCAGCCTTTTTGTGCTTAACTTGTACAGAAGCCCCCGCAAAAAGCACCGATTTTCAAATCTTTTTCGCGAAACGGTAGACATAGCAAGAAAACATGCACTTATTGTTTTGGGTGACTTTAATTCACCTCACTCTGCTTGGGGGTATACGAAGGACGTTAGCAAGGGCCGGCAGCTTTGGCAAGATTCCCAACAGATGGGCCTCACCCTGGTCACTTATCCTGCTTACCCCACAAGGAACGCAACAGTATTACCATGGACACCACACCACATCTTACATTCACAACGAACACACGGACCGCCCCATTGCTGAACACTCAAGGTAACCTAGGGAGTGATCACTACATTTTAGGAACTACCACCCAATCCTCACCAACTAGGGCCACAGGTAAGCAGCTCAAAATCTCAGACTGGCACAATTTCCGGCAAATTAGTCCTGCTGAACAAAACTCAACTTGTGCAGTGATAAAGGACATCGCAGCATGGACATCAGATATTTATGCACATGTCCGGGGAGCAACCAAAATTATACCCGAGGAAGCCAACATACAACAAGCAGATTCTAGGCTACTACACATGTGGGAAGCCAAGGCGGGCCTTGAAAAGAGCCTTAATAATCAGAAGCTCAACCACTGCCTTCGCAGGCGGCTCGCTTTACAAAATATAGATATTGAGAATTACGCCAACCAACTCACGCGTGAAAACTGGGACTCTGCTTGCGATGGCATGGAGATGCAGATGGGACTCGCGAAAACGTGGAACATCCTGAGATGCCTACTAGATCCAGAAACGAGCAAACTTACTCAGAGACACAATCTCAGTAAAATACTTCATGAATACAAGGGCACCGACGACGAACTTATTCAAGAAATCAAAAACCGTTACCTTGGTACCAACATTACAGAGACTCTCCCACCCTACAAAGTACCACCAAATCCAGAACTAGAGCGTCCAATAACTGCAGCAGAAGTGCGATATGCCATACATTGACTACGTACCAAGTCTGTCCCGGGTCCATTAAATTTTTTGTCGTGTGCTGATGCCCGCGTAGAATTTTGCATTATCCATCGCACTTATTTTGTATAATGTTCGTGAAATGTATGCCACACTGGCTTGTCAAGGGTATATTGATCAATATCTGATGTATGAAGCGTAACTGGCGCGCGATCAGGTATGAGTGCTCTGCTCGATTATGTAAGCACACAAAACCGATCTATATCGTAGCGTATGGCCGTAGCATGACCATCTAAAGAAACGCTGCTTACGGAGGTACTGTTCTGTTAGTATATTTCCGGGCAGTGGAATTACAATGAGCGCCATGCATTTGCCGGATTTGCGACGCCGGCTTGTGACACGCCTGGCGCTTATAGGGACCGAATGAACCGCACTAAGATCACGTAAGAAACATTTACGTTCTCGTGAATACACCACATTTGCGAACAGAGTGTCTGCTACAAATTAATATGTATTTACAACGCATACAAACGGTAGATCTCAGTCATGAACGCGTCGGAAAAGCAGCGGCGACAGTGGTGAGCCGGCGGGAGACTCCCGCGACTGCTTTCGCCACAGGCGGCTAGAGGGATTTCAGTGGTGCCCCTACATGGCAGCGCTCGAAGCGTATAGGGATCGGTCAGCTGGACGGGTGGCGCCACCACTCGGCGCTGCCTTCGTTAGGGGAATGAGCCTGTGCGTTGGAGTACGGAGCCTCCCGTTGTTTTTGCCGTGTTTGCTTAGGTTCTTTGTGTGTTTCGATGATGTTGTGCGCAGATAGAGGTGCATCAACCAGCCCAGTCCTGCAGCACAGACGCATTTTCGACACGCTTGAAGCAGTTAGGATTTGGAGAGGGGTGTGTAGAAGGGCAAAATAAAACACCAATATCATCCAGTCCTCCGTTTCACGATGACGATGGTTGAACGCAGAGCTTTCTTCGCGGGAAAAAGAATGGGAAATGATCGAAGACGTTGCGATCAAAACACCACACTGCGCGCGGGTCAAATTCAGAGCTCAACCAGTCCAGATTTCAATCCAGAAGGCAGCCAAAGAAACCCATACGAGAAAGCTTTGCGATGAACTATCATCGTCGTTAAACGAAAAATTTCATGATTGTTCTAGCGCAGGCGGCAGTTTGTAAAACTCCACCGCACCATTCGGTTGTGAACTAAGGGCATGTTTTCGGCACCCTCGTGCATCTCGTCCTTCACTCACGCCGGGATTGTTTTGTGAAATAATATAACCTACTAGCCAGCAACCATAGCAATTCTTGTAAAGCAATGCTTTTCCACGACAAGCAATGGCGTTTTACTATCATGCCGTACTTATTCCTAAACGATTCCCCATGACTGTAGTGAGCGTATTTCTGTGAAATTCAACGCGTTTCTACCGTAGTTAACGAAGTTACGGAGCGTCGTCTATCACAATTTCTGTTTCGGGGTAACTCTTAGAAGGCACCCTCCAACTTTGTCTTTCGCTTCTGCACGACGCCGTTTCGTCATCAATTGCCAAAGGCCAGCATCGCAGTATTCCTGGATCGGCTACACACACCGGCTTTGTAGGAGCATTTAACTGCAATTTATTCCTCGATGCGCCAAACTACATGCACGCATGAAAAATCTGCACGAATGGGCGGACTTGCACTTCCAGCTTGACTTCCTACTTGGCGCTTTTACCGCCGTCTGCTAGTTGTAATGGCTGAGTAAGGACGTAAATCACAAACTTGGCATGCCTCGTAAAGGTCGCCTCTACTTTCAAGATTTCCCGATCTCAAAATAGCCCCTGTGTTTATATACACTTTTCAAGTCGCACCGAAGCAGAACGACAGAAAGCCATGCAAAACCGCGCTGCACAGATCGCCACTGGCATTGCAATGACGAGCGGTTCGCCACGGGCGGCTCTGTTCACTGAAGCGACGGTTGTGCCATACAACAGCCGCCCGGTCCCTATGCCAGCAGCAACAACTGTCAGATGCTGTGCAGCTTACGCCTAAAGTTTTGCTTTGAGGTCTATGCACACCAACCGGCGCTCACATCTTAGCGTACATTACACTTTTTAACGTGCACCGTTTGACAAGCGCGATCTTATACTTAACCTTGGGTAAGGAGTTCAGTCTAAGACGTGCCAGGAAACGTCATGGCTATTGTTTAGCAAGCAACGTGTACCGCTTGACAACGGCTGAGAGAGTTGTGAAGGGTCTGTATTACTTTTGTAAACGACGGCGAGTTTTATTCAAGGTGTACTCATACCAGTTATGACCGTATTAATAATGGTTGTTTTGCTACACGTTTTTTGTGCATATAACTATTTTCGGAGCTGCTATAGTAACAGCTTCTTGCACAGGGTTCTTTTCCTAGATTAGGCTGCTCGTTACCTCAAGGGTCGCAGAAAATATACTAAGTCAAGTCGACAGGGTTTTTTTTAAAATAGGCGCTTAGATTTACGTGAAGACCACCTCTACAATGAGGTTATGTTCCCAGGGGGACACATAATTAGGAGGTAATTATTGTTGTAGGTGGCTTAATTAACTAAAAGGGATTAAATAACCTTTTAGTGGCTGCAGTAACCAGGCTTGTTTGTATCGGAAAGTTAGACGCAATCGTGTTTCTACGCAGTTTCAATTGGCAGAATTATTCTAGCGCATCCGTATACCGAGATATCAAACGGCGAATTTTAATTGCCGTTCGCATGATTACGCATGCTAGAAGTCAAGACCGCCGCATAGCTCCTCCCTTTTGTTCTGTGTTTCGATAGCAGTTCCGAATACTGCAGATTGCGATAACGCCAGTCAAGAATGAATGGGTGCCAGATATAACTCTTTCCTGTGCCTACACCCCACTGTCAAATTAAGTACCGTACGCAGCTGGCGCGTAACAAAAGGAAGAAGCTCTGCACCGGACCTGACTGCCTTGCATGTGTAATCATGCGAACGCCAATTACATATCGCAGTTCGATATGTCGGAGCACAGATACGCTAAAAGAATTCTTCCAAACGAAACTGCGTCGAAACATGATTGCGTTTAAACTTTCCAATACAAGCATGCCTGGTTACTGTAGCCACTACAAGGTTAATAAATTGTAGTTATTAAATGCAGAGCATTTCAGTAACTCACGATGTCACCCGCGTTGGTGTCCGTAGTCCGCACGCTCACTGCGCATGCGCGTGGAGTCGAGGCGAAAGCGAACACATCTCTCGCGAGGGGCATTGGATTGGATTCGATTGGATTGGCTTGGATTGGCTTGGCTTGGCTTGGATTGGATTGGATTTGGATTGGATTGGATTGGATTAAAGTGGATTGTGTTGGATTGTGTTGCGTCATAGCCGCGGCACGTTGCGTCATAGCCGCGGCCGGCAGACGCGCTTGGGCCGGCGCATGTGCAGTACTCTCTCTTCCGCGGTTTCCTCTCCTTCGGGCGCGCTGCGCATATAACCGGTGTGCCGTTCTCCGGCCAAGCAACATCCGCGGTTGGCTCAAACACCTAGAGTCCACGCCGCGTTACAAGTACGCCAACGTCGTCGACTGGGACCGGCTTACGCAGTCCCCTCAACGTATATAAGCGGCGGAGCGCGCGTTCGGAATTCAGTCAAGGGCGTCTTTGCATGGCTTACGCTTGACGTGACGCTTTGCTTGACTCGAATAGATGCGACGCATTTACTCGAGTTCCCCCCGTGGGAAGATGCGGGCGGCTTTTTAAGCCTCCGAAATCAATATTTACCTCCTATTTATGTGTCCCCTGAGCCCATAACGTCACTGTAGAGGTCGTCTTCGCGTAAATATAAGCGCCTATTTAAAAAAAAGACCTGTCGACTTATCTGTGATCACCCTGTAGAATTTGCGTTCCCATATTAGGTACACAGACACAAGATACTACCAATACTCTTGTTGGAAGTCTTCTTGTCTCAGCAGCAGAGGAAACGTTCAGTGCATTTTAACACGAAAGTGTTTTATACCCGGGTACACCGACATCCCACCGGCGTCATATCCGTCAGGAAAATGACGTCGCCAGAAAAAGTTCAATTGACGCGTTTGCGCCCGGATTCGAGCCACGAAATCTCTCGCCGCAACGGGAGGTACACAGCGCTCTGCCCACTGCGCTACGAATTATTATTTTTCTTTATTTTGCGCTACGAATTCAAGTGCAAGTAGGTCTACGAACGCGCCTTATACCTTTTCCACTAATTTCTTCATTCAGTTGCCGTCTATGACATGTGGCCATTTAGGAGCGAAGCGAAGTAGCTCGTTATGACACTAATGAGCGCCGACAGTTGGCGCCTCGATGCCAGCGTCTTCGTGTACGCGGGACGCCGGTGAATTGAGGCACCCTCCGCCACCCACTGTTTCGGTTTCGGTTCCGTTTCGTTTGCAGGGTTTTCCAAGGGGCTGTGGTTTCAGTCGGATTTACGCAGTGTTCCAGCGCGTGCAATCCAGTGTCTAACGTTGATGCGTCTAGCGGTGACATGCCGACGTAATATAAATAGCGATGGGCAATTTCGTATGGTTGCACAATAAGTGCTCCTGTGAAGGCACATTTCACTTTCGTGTTTTACCGATTCCTATGCAATAAGGATCAACCACGTTTTTATGGATACATCCACAAACAGGGCACAGCCGTGCGGGACATGCATGAGATCGAAAAATTGGGAGCGACGACCTTGTGGATGATCTCCGTGACGATGAAAGGGCGCTGGGCGACAGCGGTGGTGCCCGGCACACAGCCGCGAATTGGGGATCTCTGCGTGCACAATGACCCCTCGGGTAGATTCAGCAGCTACAGAGAGGTAAGCACAGCGCCTGTTGGGTCACTGAAATTTCCGTGACGATGAAACTTCTCTACTGTGACATCTTCAGCCGGGGGTTTTTCTTGTCATTGCTGTCGTATGCAGTCTGTCACAATAAGCTGAGTCTGTCTCACTGTGGAATGGACCTATGGGATTGTAGACAGATTTCCCGTCGGGACATCTTACTTTAAGAAAATGATTGGAACAATTTCCCATCGGGACAACTGACTTTGAGAAAATTATTAGAAAAATTGAAAATTTACAGTTCTAATATCAATCCTAACACATTGGCCGTTTGTAGTGTAATTTTGCGTAGCGTGATTGCGTATGGCGATGTTGTTTTGTATTTTGAAAACTTTAATTCGGCTACATCTAAACCTGCGATGCAGCTGTCTTGCATATTGTCGGCCGTAGTTACCCCGCTTTGGCCCGCATTACAGCGTTCATTTTCTCGCACATAAAATCTGCTGTCACGGCTCCTGGTTGCACAGTAAAAACTCGTAACTTTAATTTGAAGGAGGCCATCAATTAGTTTTAATGAGGCCGAATTGAAATGATAGGGCAGGCACTTGAATGAGCGGCCAGCTCATTAGGCCTCAATCGGTCAAATTCCGCTGATCCATCAGCGAACAGACTTTACAAAAAATTAAACCCGTTCCACTCAATGTTAAAGCTGTCGGAAATGCAGAGCAGGGATTCGCCATAATGTTCTGTAGCGCCGTTTTCCGCTCACTGCTACCACCTAATGCAATTCAAATTTCCCGCCCACGCAATGCTCGCACGTCCCCTGCCTGAAACTGTGCCAGCGGGAGTTCTGTTCTTTTTGTGCTCGCTTTTCCTCCTGCACGCTCCGGCGTTGCAGTGACACTTTTTAAGTGCGAATGTACTTTATAAGCGACCCTGAATTCCGGCGACCGCCGTCCGTCCACATAGCAACAGCTGCGGGTGCGCGTGCTCCTCGTCTTCATTGGCAACGGGGGGAGATTGGCGCTCGCTGCCTGGCCGCTGACATGGCACATACCCACGTGGGGGATTGGCCAGGAATCTCCTCGTCTTCCTTGGCAACGGAGGGAGATGGGCGCGCGCTGCCTGGCCGCTGACATGGCACATACCCACGTGGGGGATTGGCCAGGAATCGGGCGTGAGAAGGGCTAATGCACCCGCTTAAAGGAGTACTGACACGAAATTTCAAAGCTGAGATCCGCTCTAGCAATCAAGTACAACGACAACACAAATAGGTGTCTGTGAATAAATGCATCTTTCTTTCTTTGTAGTTGTGTGTGTGTGTGTGTGATCTCTCTTTCGCGAACATTACCGAACCACGCAAATTCAACTCGTGCATTCGCACTTTCACATTCTTCTTCTCGGGGAAATGCGGGGAAATTTTTTTCACTTACTCTCGTAAAAGCCAACCCAAAAAGCAGGCCAAACTAGATGAACGTGGGCGCTGCCGGTTAATTGCATATATTTTGCTTAAAATACACATGCAGTTTTCTTTGCGCTGAGCGCCAGTGGTTCCGAACGCTTATGACTATATAAACCGCTTGGCTTTCGAAGCCTCTGTGGGACGTCGCGACGAAAGCCGCTACGACGGCACGACGTGTGGCTCTACTTGTCGAGCGAGCTACGACGACAAGGCGAGCCCCTAAAATTCTGTGCACTTACAAAACGGCTTGCGCCTGAACACGTTCGGTGCCAGTGGCGTACGGTGTGCAAGGAAAATCCTTATAGGGTAAGCACTGGAGCGCTGGAGCATTGGGGCGCGTTGGGTCCTACAGTCACGTGCACTTCGTGTCTCTTGCGAGTTTTTATTGGAGTAGACACTTGCTATAGAAGAACTGCTAAATTTTAAGTCACAGAGCTGGTGGAACGGGCCACCAAAAGCCATGGCCATTGCACACAAAAAACCATGGAAGTACTACACAGTGGAAATGTCATTCGAAATTTTGTAATGTGGTTGGCACTGCTTTTAAACGTACCGTCAAGGTGTAGATTGATTCTGAATGCGAGAAATTATTTTGCATATTTGGCTGTCGCAGTAACGGGACTGAATTGTAGAGAGAGAAAAAAATTCAAAAGAAACAGCTGCTGCTATCGATTGAAGTTTCGTTAAACAACCGTGGTGATGTTGATGCAAACATATTTTTGTAATTGAGTAGAATTGTTTTAGTTTTCTGTGTTTATATTTTTCACTTCAATGTTGCTGATTTATGAGATTTTTAAACCTGTTCCCGGAAGGTGAGTTTCTTCGCGTACACTTGGCCCTCCTTGTGGTCTTCCGTTTTTCACTCTCCTCGGTTCCAGCGAGATAGCAGCACGAAGCCTCAGTGTTACCGCAATGACGTAGACTGAAAGGAATCCCAGTACGGCACGCAATGATCCCAATCATCCTCCCTTAACCTTTCCGGCCCTGGTGGTGTCAGTTGACGCTATCACATAAAAGCTCCCTGTACTATCCGAGGGTTTTCGGTTTCGGTTTCGATGTCAACTGGATCTACCACCAGCGGGTAACCCCAGGGCCCGTTTGCCCGTACGCAGAAGTTCTCGATTAAGTTCCCACTTACGAATAAGACGCCAATAAGTTAAAGTCGGCTACGGCAAATAAGCCGGTTGCCAAAAAAACCCGACGGAAACGCTACCTTAACCAAGTGTTTGTATCACTTTCGGGCAAACGACTTATTACCTAGACATCTCTAAAGTCGTAGTTGAGAACTTATTCCCACACTTAGCGCGTTCGGGCAAACGGGCCCAGGGTATTACACGACGGCCCCGAAGGGCGAAGCAGGAAACGTAGGCTCGAATCGAAGAGTCCGGGGGTTTTCGGTTTCGGTTTTGATGTCAACTGATTCTACCACCAGGGGGCTAACCCCGGGGTATATATACGACGTCACTCAAGAAATTATCCCTTGAATTATCCGCTTTTGGCTTGACTCTTCGACTTGAGCGTACGTCTCCTGCTTCGCCTTTCGGGGCCGTCGCCGACGCGACACCACACTCCCCTAACACATAGAGAACGAAACCAAAACTGCTAGTTTTCGGGGGAATTCTTCTACATTGATGCCTGTCGGATAGTTATCAGTGTTGTTTCATTTTAGTGAAGCTGCACGCACAAAGAAGCAGCAGCTTCGGTGAACGTGAAATTACGACAAGGAGGCTGAAAAAGATGGCGGCACAAGTTTTATTCCCAAGGTTGTAAATCTAGAAATGAACGCATTGAGAACCCCATTTTTTGTTTGTAGGTTCATGTAGTCATGCAGTTCAGGAAAATGTGCAAAACTGAGGTCTCTGCTTGACCTAAAATGTTCAATTTCCAGATGTGTTTATTGTTGCTTCATTATAAATGTGTTAATAATTGCAGTTCTACCTCGATTTTTTTTTTGTTTGGGGGCTAATGGGACCACGAAACTTAAGAAACCACACAAAAACCATGGTTTTGCTTGAAATAAACATCACTGCTGAAAGGGGCCATTTCACTGTTTAAGCGTGAAGTGATAAAACAACTGCAAAATAGTGCACTGTATTTACTGCCTGGAAGGGAAAATGGCGGCGCGCATGACTAATGATGTCCCGACGTAGGCGTTTTGCTGTCTCCGGTGAAGAGGGCTTCGAGCTTCACGATCGCTGCGCCACCTGCCGCCGCTTCTCCGTGGCCCTTACGGGAGAAGTGCTGCAGGACTCATTGGGGCCCATGGACTGTTTTGGTTCTCTTTTGCTTTTTTTGCCTTTCCGGGCCCCAAAATCTAGTTATGGGGATGTATGTAAGCAAATAGTAAATTTAGGGAACTTCAAGAAAGAACTGCGTATTGGTAGAGTGCTCCAACGCTAACAAGAACTTTTCGGGGACGTGGTTTTGCGCGCTTCTAGAACGATCATGCGGGCGTCGGCGACGGCAGCAGCATTCATCACTGTCACTTCCGAATTCGTCAGGCACAAGTGAATACTATTGTCGCCTCGTTTAGCCCTGATACTGGCACAGTTAGAGGTTGGCTTTGATCGGCAGCGTGGACAGCGAATTCGGCTTTGTTTCGGATATATATGTCGTAGAAAAATATGTTTCGGGGATATGATTACCCAATCCATTACAAGATCTTGTGCTTTTTATGGAAATATGTGCCACGCAATATTGTTTATTTATTTATTTATTTATTTATAGATACTGCAAACCCCACTGCAGGAATTTTAGCAGGGTGGTTACAGGCACTATTTTTACAATGTCGGCACTCTAGAATGCATACAGAAAACAAACAAAAACAAATACAACAAGATATGAATATCCAGGTAAAATTTGCTGCAAACAACAATAAGGATGGCTCCACGAATTCGTTATTAGTCAATACCATTGAGTTAGGGTACGCGGGAAAAAGGAATATTTGAAGCAGTTATTTCGCGACCGAAAAGGGGTTATTGTCAATTGATGCCTTTGGCGGGTGGCGTGCCCAGATGAAAATAAAATGATATCGAAAACGTCAAGCTTGTAATGCCCTTTTTTAATTGGTAAAGAAATTTTAGTAGTATTAAACGATTTCTTTCGGTAAGTGAAGGCTAATTGGCACGAAGTAAGAGTTCAGGTATAGAGGTGCGCCCAAAGCTGTTAAAGATAATGCCGACTGCCTTTTTCTGCACGTTTTCCAATTTAGTTATGTTAGCTTTAGTGAAGGGGTCCCAAACAATCACTTTATATCCTAACATTGGGCGAATGATAATTTTGTAGGCTAGAGTCCGCACCGTGGGATTAGAATGTTTTGAAGCTCTTCGAAGAAAAAATAGTTTTCGGTTAGCGTTTGCAATTACGGAATCATTACGTTTAGTCCAGTTAAGGTCACTGGTAATCCATAGGCCAAGATACTTAATTTTAGTTACCTCAGAAAGGGTGAAGCTTGCAGTGGAATAATTAAATAGTATGGGTTTTTTTTGCTGGTTAATTCGCATAAATATGTTTTTGTCGATGTAATTTGACATCTGACATAAATCACACCACTCAACAATTTTCTGAAAGGCACTATTTAGAACGTTTAGATCAGTTACATTAGTTTTATCAGGTACAAGGCTGTGGTTCGCTTAAGGTGGGTCAACACCTTCGAAAAAAAATTTACAAGTGTAGCCCAAACGTTACAATTATATTTTTGGCTTGTAAGGCTTATACAGTTAGAAACTTTGAAATAATAAAATAGCTAAAATGTCTAGCAAAAAATTTATATCAATCAAAATGCGGGAAAATAAGCATGTTGCGCAAACAGTCCTAACTACCAAATGGTAGGGGCGAATCAAACGCGACTTCGCAGTGACGTAACGAAGACAATAACCTCTGCAACTAACCTCCACGAATATCACATCTCTAAGCTAAGTTGCGTAATCATAAAAAGACTTAAAAATTTGATATCCGCAGGTATAGTTTTCACACAAGTGGCCATAATATAAAAAGTTACCAATATTTTTCAGTTATTCTGGTTTGTATACAAAGCAGAGTTTGTATACAAAGTTTTGTATACAAAGAAACAGCACGCTAGTTTTAGTACTAAAATAATTACTAGAAGCAAAGTTATCACTGTTCGCGTAACTGATGGATGCAAAAAATCAAGATTTTAGAAAAATGGCTTTGAAGATTTAGATCTATTTTACGAATAATCAAAAACAGTCAATGCGACTAAAACCAGCCAGGCTCATAGCTTGTACCCCCTTTGTAACCGGCATGGTCTCCTTTTGACCAAGCTGATTTTTTTTTGTTTATTACCTTTTGCACACACGTAATACAAGTCACTGATAAATTAAAAACCGCCTGCCAAACTTTGGCTGACGGAAGGACTTAAAATAAACATCGGAAGTACACAGCTCTTCCAAAACAGAAAGGCATTAAGTTCGGGGTCCGGTAACTTGTACATTTCATACAACAGCCTGACATTTTGAGCAAAATACTTGCTTACAGTGAGCGCATTCGGGTCCCCATGTCGCGCAGCCATTCTGGACCTCCAAATGTCATGTAACCCTAGCGCCGTGATCAAATCATATGGGACTTCATCTTCGCGCTCAACCGGAAGGAACCGAATGCCATGCGCTGAAATGGGCAGGTCTTTCTTTAACGTTCTCCGTAATACGTCCCAAAAAATACGGCGTTTCAGCACTCCGGGAAAACATGTTCCACTATTTCGGCTTTCGCACACAGCGTACACATGTTAGACTAACCACTAACAGCCCCTTCTCCCCCATCCACGTTTTAACTGGCAGCGTTCCTGTATGTACCTTGAAAAATAAAGTTTTCACAGATACTGGGACTGCCATTTTTTTCACACGGGATAACACATGACCGAGCTGAAGCGCACATATTTTTTTGCCACTTTTGCGTCTTACAGTTGACTCACATGGGGCCTTCGTCATACGGTGACGGTCAGTGGTCAGGCACGACATCCTCGAACTATAACTGTAAATGCAGACTATAAATGCTATAACTGTCTTCTTGCAAGTCTATAACTATATCCACTAGCTTAAAACGGCATACGAAAAAGCACGGACAACCAGACACAAACACAAGGTAACGCAAATGCGCGCATCGTGAACAAGAGCGTGCCACCCACTGCTTTTTGTGGAAATTTGAAATAAATCGGATGTACAATATCCCGTAAAATGTGCCCGAAAGCTTAGAGTGTACCTAAGTAAAGTAGCTATACGTAACGTATATACAAAGAAACATTTGTGACGATATGGCAGTTGCTGCGCAATCGCAAACTACCAGTTTCGGTTTCGGGTGTGTCTCGGAGTGGTTAAAAATGATGATAACTTTTGAACCTATTAAGATAACAGCACATTTTTTTTTCTAAATATTCTTCAATAGACAGGGATGTTGAAAATGCTAAAAAAAGTCTTTGTTAATGCGTTTTTGAAGGTGGTGACCAAACGTAATATGTGCCTACTCAGGCCTTATGGCAAGGACCAAGGAAAGGTAATGAAATCACGGAAAAATAAATGGCCTGCGAAGATCGGAAGAAACAGAACAGCTCGTACGAGAATTAAAGCCCAGTGAAGCTTCGGAAATCCTAACAGCGTACGTCGAAAATTAACCATGGTAGTGCTCTTAAGACCAACTAGATGCGAAATGAACTGATATTTCGCAAGACATGGGGGGGGGGGGGGGCGAGAGCAGAGGGGGACGCTTAACTCGCACACAAAATCACACAAACAAGCTGCACGTTCACTTTCCCTTTGGTTTTCAACTTCAACGAACACCTGATCACTCCGCCGGCGCATTTGTTGAAGTGTACATTAAATATGTTAACAAGCGATTAACGGTGTCCTTAGAGGAGTTAGGTATCTGATAAGGCCTTCTGATTTCAGTCTGTGCTAGATACTGCAGGCTGCCTGTGTCATATGACGGCGCTTCGAAGAAGCGTTTAGTCGCTGATGCGGATTACTCAAAAAGCCCGTCTGCGCGCTGCTCGTGGAAGATATATGTAGAAGATTATTGATGGCGGGCGCTGACTTTGCGACAAGACGACTCAGCATTATTTTTTTGTCGTGTGCTAATCTCCGTGTAGATTAATAAATTATGGATTGATCGTTCTTTTTTGGTGAAATGTTCGTGAAATTTATGCCGCGTTGGCTAGTCCAGGGTAGTCATCAATACCTGAGGTATTAAACGTAACGTGCGTGGTAAGGTATGAGTGTTCCGCTAGATTATGTAAGCACACAAAACTGGTTTACATCGTAGTATATAGCCGTTGCACGACCATCTGAAGAAACACTACTTAGGGATATACTGTGTGTACATTTCAGGGCAGTGAATTAGAATCAGCTCTACGCATATTCCGGTTCCGCGGTGACGGCTTGTGACACACACCTGACGCTTATACGGACCGAATGTACCGATCCAAGATCGCTCCAGAAACATTTACATTCCCGTAAATACACCACAGCTGCGAATGGAGGGACTGGTCCATATCAATATACTTCTAACACATGCGAACGGTAAACCTAAGTCGTGGACGTGTCGGAAAAGCAGCGGCAACAGTGATGAGCCGGCTGGAACATTTCGCGACTACTTTTGTAACGGGCCGCTAGGGGGGTTTCAGTGGCGCCCATACAGGCAGCGTTCGAGGCGTATAGGGCACGATGGTGGGGCTTAGTCGCACTGTCACCACTTGCACCGGGAGTGTCACTATCATATATCTCGTCGTCCGACGCATTGCCAACCGTGGAGACCATGGGTCTCATTACGCCGCAGAGCACGGGGTACTCGTGTACTTCGATGTTCTTTAGGCCATGTGGAAACACGTGACCGAGAGTCCTTCCAAATCTGGTTGCAGATGCGAAACGCGGAGCGAAACATCGTAAAGCGCTAACCACATGGAGCGATTTTGCAAGTGATTTGGGGTGCGACGCAACTAGCGACGAACTACGTTTCGCCGCAGACCAAACCGCTCATCGAATCGCTCGGTTCTGGATCGACAGATAAAGTCGCTGGCCTGCCGGAAGTGGCATCAGCGAGTAGCCAATAGGAAATCTTTGACGGGCGCAACTGGTGGCTTAGGGAGAGAAGGAGGGGAAGGGGCGAGCGGTGACACAGTGCATTCTGGAAAAGTACGATCCGCTTACTGAAAATGTTTATTTACCGTTTTTTGTGACAAATGCACACATAAAAAAACCTTGCGGCCGTGTGTACTTCAATAATCTTATTGGAAGCTGTGCGGATCGCACGGGTAGCGTTTCACCGTCACTGACGCGATCGCTCGCGATCTCGCGATCGCCCTCGTCCAGCGATTGAGACAAGCGATCCCGTCGCATCGCTCAATTCATCGCTCGCAAAAATCCCTCCTTGTGGTTGCTGCTTAATTAATATAGTCTTGGCGTGACTGGTGACGCCACCTGACATTGGCATAAAGAACCCCACGGAGGTGAGCGCCCAGGGCAACTGCCAGATGGCGCCACCATATCTTCGTACTCTCAGGCGCCCGCCCACCCGCCCGCTCCACAGGAAACTACTTCCGGGTGTCTATCCATACATCCGAATGCTCCACGTTCTGTATATCTGCAGTGGCTAGTACTTCATTTGCCCTCGCAACAATACAGCATTCATGCCAATTTTCATAAAACGCTGGTGCAAATATCACCTATGTAATGATTTTTTGCCTCAGAAATGCGCAATGTTTTGTTTTCTCAACAATATTGAAAACTATGAACATTGCCAAGTACGAACATTGCCACCGGACTTAGATGTTTAAAAATAACTGTGAGAATAAAAACGTTTCGTTCAATCTTTGCGTTACTTTTCTGGGGGCGTCTGAATCGAGGGACCGACGTCAGAAAAACAGAGAGGCCAAAATTTCCGCCTACAAGTACACCAAAATAACTGTCGTCCTTAAAAAACGACGACTATTTTGGTTGGGACGAAAAAAATGTAGTGATCAGATGCATGATTCACCAACATGGGTATTTTTTTTTTTTTTTGGGGGGGGGGGGGGGCTATGTTTTCAGCCACCTCTGTTTGTCATGTTTGAGAGAGAAGCTCTTAAGCTTCCTCTCCGGTGGTTTCGCGTCGTCCCTTGGCGTCGGCCACGTTTTAACCAAGGGAGCGAGGAGACCACCGAAGATATAGTGAGCAGAACAGCGGAGGGTGAAAGTATGCCGAAAGTGTAAGCGGGGAAGCAGCATGCCGCGGCCGCGCGAGGTATGCTCCCCGGAGGCGAGCGGCTTCGAGAGAACGCAAGATTATAGTGCACTCTATCTTGGATTCACTGAGGACTCGATCGCTTCCAGAGACGTAACAGCTATGCGCCGTCCCCCAGAAGACAGCAGTTCGCGTTGCGCCTAAATTTCGCATTAGGAAGTGCTGTAGTTGTCAGCCATTTTCGTTTTCATTCTTCATCCCTCTAGCTCTGCAACGACGACTACTTCTCTTCCCTTTTACAATATGACGACAAATATGATGCCATGTACATGGTCACCGGGGACAGAGTCTTTTCGTATGACAACGAAGTTTCCTTCGGCAGAAAGGTAAGTGCCTAAAGCACGTGCCAACAGCAAAGCTTCCAGAATCTGACGTGACATATTCTCAACGTTCGCTTCTGAATGTGGTGCCTAACCCCTTCCGGGGCGACTAGGCGCGTTTTAGTGGAGAACTCTGGAATAAATTTGACCATCTGGGGATTTATATTGAGCGCCGCAGTCTCGACGTATGGTCGGTTTCGCTTATTACCTCTATCAAAAAAGCAGCCACCGCGTCCGGGATCGAACCCACGTCCTTGGTCTCAGCAGCACACGCCTTAGCCACTGAGCCCTCGTGACGGGTATGTCAACCGCTAGCACGTCCCATGCAGTTATCTGTAGCTACGGAGTTGCCACTCGTTGAAACTAAAATGCAAATCAAATCAAATACCTCTATTCAAACATCCTAGGATGCTTAGGGGGGTGGACATAAGCATCTTCCGTCATAAGCATCTTCCGCCATAAGCATATTCCGTCTTACTGTTGCTGAGCGACACAAACGCTGCATTAACTTCATCATTAGTGACTGGTTTTAAAAACATTGTGTGACCCTTATTTGGCTCCATGTAAGAGTAATTGGCACTTTTGTT
The DNA here is from genome assembly GCF_048455015.1 of Haemaphysalis longicornis. Taxonomy (NCBI): domain Eukaryota; kingdom Metazoa; phylum Arthropoda; class Arachnida; order Ixodida; family Ixodidae; genus Haemaphysalis; species Haemaphysalis longicornis. The sequence continues at coordinate 105,715,945 of NW_027526385.1, forward strand.
TTGATGTTGTGCCACGGAAAGAAAGTAATTTTTAAAGGCATCGGCAAGTTCGAACCTGCTTATTTTTACGTTATTTGTAGTTACTTTTGTGACAGTTTCAGGTGGCTGCCTGGTTAGACGATTGACTACCTTTCACAAGTCGTGCGATCTTCCCGCCGATGAATTAAAAAGTTTCGTATGGTAACGAATTTTTCGTTGCGAAATTGGTTATTTACAAAATTTCGGTATTATTTATACTTTATTAACATGTGTCCGGTTTTCTGGTTTGCAGAAACTTGGCGTAGAGTTTATCTCGCTTTTTAATAAGTCTTAGCATGTTAAAGGTAACCCATGGCTTCCGAGCTTTTGAGGTTGTTTTAATAAAACACGTAGAAAACAGTCATGGTTGGCGCAAGACATTTTTTTTTCATAAAATTATCATAAGCTTGTTCGGGGTTTTTCAATTCAAGTACGTCGACCCAACTCAAGCTGGGTAAAAGATCGTAAAAAGACGACATCGTCTCAGAGTTATTTGCGCGGTAATGAAATGATCGTTCCGCGAGTTTGCTTGCGTTAATGATATGTTCAGCAGAGAAGAAAATCGGAAGGTGATCACTTAGCGCATAATTATTGACTCCACATTTCACACAAGATGTATTATTATTGCAAATTGACAGGTCTAATAAAGTCTATGACGTTTCTATTATGCGTCTGGGTGACGCTATAACATTCTTACACAGGTCAGTGTTTAACCGTACTTCTAAATTTATCTTTGCGCTGTTATCACCCAGCCACTTTCTATTGAGGTCCCCACCAAGTATTACTTAATATTTGTTTTTATTTCCGAACTCAAGAATAAAGTCCAGAAATGAAAAACTCGCTAATATCTCAAGAGGGCGGACGGTAACAAAAACAAAATACAGTTGAACTAGACTTTAGGACCAGTGTTTCGTAATCAGGCGTAACAATACTGAATTCTGGTTGCAGTTTGCAGGTGAGATTGTCCGAAGTCAGGGCAGAAACGCCACCACCACGGCGGTCAGTGCGATAAATAAAATAGGATCGGTATCCGGGCATGCGAAACAGATCATGTTCACAACTGAACCACGTCTCACAAAGCATTACTACATCAAATATTACCTCTACGTCGTAAAAAAAACAGTCTAGACTGTATTATTTATTTCTTCCAGGCTGCAGATTGAAATTAATGAAGTTTAGCCTTGCCTTAGAGTGGGTGGTGGCGTATCGGCTCAGTTCTCATACATCCAGATAACTAACCTGTCAAGAAGCCACGAGGAAGAGAACAGAAAGAGAAGGGAATATATTCCAGCATTCGAATGTGTGTTGGATAGCTCGGTGAGGTAAAGATATTTTGATCGACACAGTTATGGATATCCACCCGAAACTAAGGAAGCTGTGCTACCGGTAAGCACGCATTCTTATTGTCACGTACTTTTAACCGAGGCAATTGAACGGAGCGCTCCGCCTGCCATCATTATCAGTTGTGCTAATCGGCCAACGATTGTTCGCACAATCTTCGCTGTTTCTTAACTTCAGTGTGAGCATTCGGCGCTCAATAGAAAGTTTCGTAATTCTGGGACTGTTTTTTTTTTCTTCTGGGACGGGACGAAGCAGCAGCAGCTTCTTTAACGCTGTCTACTTAGTTTCAAAATAGCTTTTCCGCAGTGCCAGCAGGCATTAAGAGTTCCCTGGGCACGGACGTCCGTTATTTTTCCTATCATTAACTAATGAACCCCTTCGTCAACCACTTCAGCAAAATGTCGTTATATCTAAGGCAAAAGTGTTCAATTCCACGGGTGCCTTTAGGCTTTCACTGCCGTCCCCACTGGTGCATTCAATATTTCCGCGAACCATGAATAGGGTTAGTTTACGTACTTGTTTTCTTCGTACCGCACGACTGACCCCGCCTGAGTTATATGCGTGCCAAGCGAACCGCGTGTTCCAGCCTTTCTCATTATGAATAGAGTTTCTTACAGTATGCACTAGAGAGGAATCTGGCGCTAGCGTCTATGCGGCTCACATGTAGGCCGTCTGTGTCGTCATGGACCGCCAATACATCATGTGCTCGCCTTAGTTTCATCATTGGCTTGGACTGAAACGTTTTAGTGACCGCAAATTCAAGCAGTGTCACAAAAGCGCGTAGAATAGTGTGAAATTATGTAAGTGGAAAATAAAACAGGAATGTTTTAAAACTAAGGGAAAAGGATGTAAAGCGTATTTTTGCCAACATTTGTGCCTGCTATTTTGCTGGCCAAGGTGGTAGTTACGAACAACGTTATTTTTTAGGGGAAACTCGTTAGAGACTGTTATATCATTGTTTTAACATTATTTCAAATAATAAGTCATTTGAAGAGTTCGGGAAGTTTTTTGAGCGTGCCTATGAAAACGTCGCGTTAGTAGTGAACCGGTGCACAGAACGTCAGCTACAGTTTAACAAGAAAAAAGAAAACAGCGTTAAACAGTCGTGGACGATGACAAGATACGACGGATTCAGGAGCCCGTAGTGGTCGTATCTTGTTTTCGGTGAAGTACGTTTTGTTTCTTTTTTCATCGGCCACACATTTCGCTACGGGTATTACCCGCCCAGTCGTACGTCCTTCGACTGCGGCATGTCCAACCTCAGGTGCGATCACGCACTCCCTGCTGTTTCACCGAACACGGCTACCACAGAACGGGAAGGATTTCGGCTTCCTAGTAGCTCGTAGACGTGTTAATGCATAGTGAAGAAAGCGAATCCTCAAAATCGCTTAAGAATCAACTTGTAATGCCAAGTCCATACCAAAAAGGGGTCTTCTCATACACAATCCCGACGACATGGATTACCAGGCGCAGTTTCCTCTATGGTATACGTACTAACAAAGTCTGTTTTTATGCCGCACGGGCTATGTTAGTTAACTAATATGGATAGTGTTTTGCACTGACGTCAATAGACTAGAATAATATTCCTTGATCCCCAGCGTTCTCGGTTGAATTCGACGGTTCGAGAAGCAATCACGCCGAAAGGTAAATTCTCTGACTGGAGACGCCGGGGAGTTCGATTTGCTGGCGCAAATCTGCGCATGTCAGCTTGTTCACTACTGTTACGTCGCTTGTATTTTCTTTGAGTTTTTTTTAGCACAATTTCGCTCCAATAGACATTTCTTGCTTGAAAACAACCTGCACCGTCCTTGGGTACACGAAAATACAAATTGCGGGAAAGTCACGCGGGCGGGCTTGAAATTCAAATCCGCTTTGCTCTTCTCCTCTCTTGCTTCGTTGGACCATTCGGTTTCGGAAAAGGAGTAAACTTTCAGTTATTTTTTTAAGTAACGTTTCTAGGTGTGGCGTGGCTAGTGATAGCGTGATGTGCAATGGCTCATAGTCACGAATTCAGGCTCTATCGCACCAAAAGTTAGACCATATACCAGAACTTAAAGGGACAGACAACCGATTTTTCTCGCGTATATATTCTCTAGCTCATATGAAAGCCAGCGTTTTATATAGCCCGGTAACCCCAAGCAATTTCTAAACAAATTGGGGAAAATAATTTTAATTGGACAGCAAACTTCCTGAAATCGGAAGGGTGGCGGTTCGTAGTGTCGAAACTTCACACTACAATATGTGTCCCTGCCACGTGACCTGCAAACACAGCAACTTGTGTAACTACTGAAACGTTTATTTAAGTATGGAAAACCTTTTAATACAGGCATTTGTACTGTAACTGCTGAAACGTTTACTTAAGTATTGAAAAGATTTTAATACAAGTATTTATTCCAGGTGTATTGCATATGTATTTTTAAACATTATTTTGAACATTTTAAAAACACGCTCCCCACCGTCGCAGGGGTGCTCTCAGTGTGGCTAACTGAGCCTCCATGCCTAGAATGAATGGCAGCGTTCAGTAAACAGACCCAGTGAAGGAGCCTTGATGATTGTGCCTGAGTCAGGGGTGCTTGTTCTGCCAAAATATTTGATTGCAGTTCCCAAATACGCCAACGACAGCCAACGGCAGTGCAAATTACTTTCTGGGAGGCAATCGTCTGTAAGTTGTATTGAAATACAAGTAGCTCGGCGTTTTTTTACGAGCAACCTTTTCTTGACTGACCACATTCAATACGGCGGTGCCAAAGCAAGCCGTGGGTTTAACTTAAGACGTAACCTTAAACAGGCCTCACCCAAAACTAAAGAAAATGCTCTATTTTATTAATGTTCGTTCAGTTTTGGAGTAGGGATGTGTGGCTTGGGGTTCAGAAACCAAAATATCTACTGATGTGCTAGAAAGGATAGAGATACGAGCCGCGCGATTTGTATCTCGTAACTATAATTTCACTAACCGCTTTTCGTGTATTCACAAACATTTTGGTTGAGCTCTCCTGCAGGACAGACGCAAATTCTTAAGATCTAATCTATTTCATATATTTTATATGGGTGCCACTGGTTAAAATAGAGAGATTCGCATTAAGATAACCTAAATATTTGTCCTCTCGCCTAGATCACATTAGCAAAGTTCGCTAATACCAATGTCGTATAAATAGCTACAAAAACTCTTTCTTCCCGATAACCTCACACGAAGGGAACAACCTACCAAAATATATTGTCTCCACCCCGCCACCCTCATTTCAAAATGCGGTGTCACGATTGTTGTTGACATGAAAGATGTCAATTTTTGTTTGCATTTCTGGTTATGTGTTTTCTTTTGCCTCGTTCTCCTCGTGTTCGCAGGTATCTGTACACACTGTATAAGCTGAGCATCGTCACTCGCTTGTTATCGGCATTCATACCCTGTATCAAGTTTTCTGTCTTTTCCCCCCTACTGCCATGCTCAAATTTGGGTGCTGTAGGAGGGGTTACAGCGTAACCCGAATGTGAAACTCGCCATCGTAGGGTGCCTAGATGCGCTTTCTTGATGATGAGGGAGTCATCTATGCCGTCTAGAGAAATGCCGTAGGCAGTGCTGCACAATCCGTGTGACAGACCTACTAAATTGAATGCATCACCGACATCCCGGGACCGGGCTGTAGCTTTTGAACCCAAGTTTGGACCCCGAGCAGTGCATAAACGGGCTTAGAGATTACGCCGCAAATGCAAGGCAATCGACTGGATGTACCAAACACCAAGCCATGATACTTTTTGAACCTACACTAAACTCTGCAATGAGAGTTTTAGTGCAAAACCATTGTTGGTTGATTGGGCACAAGCATCGCTGTCCGACATCCTCCTAAAACAGTCGACTGTGGACAGAGCATAAAAGTACATTTATGATTTAGGAAACTTGTAGACCAGTAAGGAATCGAAGCCAGCACCTTGAAAATGCTAGTCGTATTCGCAACCTTTGCACCCCGATCTATAGCGCCTGCTTGCAAAAATTGAACCTAGTGTTGTGGCCTCTCACTTCAATAAAAAAAAAAAAAACGAAACGAGAAACGAGTGCGCTCCGTGTTGTCTCTCCTCTTCTCTGTCCTTGTTTTTATGCGCTATGAATTTTTCGTCAAAGCATCACCAACTAGCCCAGGAATCCGTACTCGAGAAACGTCCGCATCTGGTACTTAAAATTAACGTAAAAGTGTGGTTTAAGTCGCACAACACGTAGCTAGGCTCAAGTAACCACGCGTAATATAGACATACACGCACTGCCATCACAGCTGTTACACTTCTATTACACTCTTGTTACCCGTTTCTATTACAACCTATACCCAGTCCTCTTACTCCTATTATACTCATATTACCGAGTGCCCCTTGGCATACGCCCACACTTCAATTCTAATATGCCCACTCAAGGAGATTAGCCTGTGACAATGACAGCCGTCGTTAGAAGCTCGCGGTCGACTGCATAACTCCCATTTCTCTAAGGCGTCAATATAGCCCAATAAAACACTCACTGACCCCCTCACGGGATTGGCCACTGACGGTGACAAGTGACGCCATGGGCACGCGGCGGATTCAACGACTCGCCTTTCAGAAGGCGCCAACACGCGCACTCGAAGGTGCGCTAAGCTTACAATGGAGCTTTTGTAAAGTGCTTGGGTACCCTTATTGCCTTCTTCGTTACTTGGGTTTTCATAATCGACGTCTGCCTCCTCCTTCGCACGTCACCACAGCCGAGTACCGAAGAGGAAAGAGCACCGTAGCTAACTAATCAAACTAAAAACTATCAAGGGGGTTTCGATAGGAGTTGCCGGGAGGGGCCACTGTATGCCAAGTATATTAAAGGGATCCTGCAACAATTACCATCGACTACTCGGAATGTATTTTGGGGTAAAATCTATCGTCCCGGCAATCTCCTCCCGCAAGAAATATGAAAATCCGTTCACTACCACTGAAACACGCGCGATGAAAAATCGCGCATAAATGTTCCCTCTCAACTAAACCGCGGACAACGTGACGAAAGCTGCGTGCTCTCTCCCAGAGAGGGGGGCGGCGCGCGGCGTTCTGTTCAGCGGCCTTCGATATGTCACAGGCCGGGGAATTTCGTCCTCTACCCCGCAGCGTAGACGGGTTTATTTACGGTCGGGTGCCCCAAAAAAGCAGGCATGGTGGCCTGCTCGCAAGCAAGCGCTCAGGCTGGTAGGGCGTTTTTTTTTTTGAGCCATTAACGTTTGTTGTCGAGTGGGCTCGTTGAAAGTGGAATGCCTAGTTCGTCACTCAAACTCCGCGCGCACTCCAAAGAAAAGAAACACCAAAAGTATGCGGACAGGTTCAGACATAGAAGAGGTTCATACACAGCGCCGACGACGGCTGGTCGTCACAGGAAATGTCAGAATTTAGCCGCGAAGTTGACCGGCGACGGCCAATAGGACAGCCAGGACAGCCAGGGCCCGATTGACGTCGCAGAGGCCATGCCAGGGGTGCATAATGAGGAAAATTGGAGAGAGAGCGGTTGGTGTTTCCGCGTCTTTCACGGCGATTTGCGCGCTTACCGCTTGACGTGCACATGTAATATTTGGCTCGCGTATTCGTGGAAGTCTAATCTATACGTCGTGCAGGTTAACTTGCACTGCACGAATAGTGTTGCAGGGTCCCTTTAAAAGGCTTTGTGGAAAACTCAACTTTACTGGCCGCTTGTCGGCAAAGTATAGGAATATTTGCCCCAACAACTAAAAATGCGCCTCCCCTGTCGAAGCAGCGACACTATCGTCGTTTTAACGCTTTATCATCCGTCTAACTGCTTGATAACAACTTGAAGTAGACATCAGAGGCAAACCTGGTAAATCTGCAATTGAGCTGTCTTACCACAAACAGCGACGTTGTAAGGTAAAATTCTCCGCGTCAACTAAACTCGCCTAAAGCAGCCTTTTGCAATATGTACACAGGCCAGCAGGAAACAGGTATGGCAGCTCTCGTTAATGTAAAAAAAAGGTTGTTAATTCATCTGTCATAGGAATCGGTAAAATACGAAAGTGAAATGTGCAGCAAAATCTTCAGCTGAGCATAATTTGCGCGTCGGCGGCTGCCTTGTGGGTGTGCTTGGGGAGCGACGTCCTGCTGGTGGGTCGCTTTGCCAAAGGTGTACTGGCGGCATTTCCGTGACGGATATTACGTCAGTGAAATCTTGGTGTATCCCGGCATAAAACACTTCCGTGTTAAAATATAAAACGCGAAAATGAACAACCTTAATTATAACGTACTCTATGGTTCTAAAGGTTGCCTCTGCGCAAGAAGACCCTTTGAGCGGTGTGCACCCTTTGCAAGCCACTTGCATCGTTGTACTGTCGTCACTTCCGTGACGTATATGACGTCACTCAAATGTTTGTGTATTTTCGTGTTAAAAACCGTCTTGGTTTACACATCAACGTTTGACTGAAGTAGACACCGAAACTACAAGCACCGTATGGGTTTGTTACACTATGTTTGATAATGTCGCAAGTCTTTAGTCCGATACTTTTAAGGTATATTGTTCAGTAACATTTGCAATATTAAAATTCTCCAGCAGCGGTATACCCGTCCCTGTTCCTTCCGTAAAAGTATCCTCCTATTTCTTCACTCTGAAGTTCAATTTACACTCCGACCCACCGAAGTGGCTCAGTGGCTCATGCACTGTGCTGCTGAGCACGAAGACGCGGTTTCGATTCCCGACCATGGCGGCCGCTTCTCTGATGGTGGCGAAAAGCAAAGAAGCCCCTGTGTACGAAATTTCGGCGCACATTAAAGATCCCCAGGTGGTCAAAATTAATCCGGAGCACTCCCCTACGGCGCGCCTCATAGCCTGTATTGCGTCGCCGCGTTAAAGCCTACAATCAATCAATTTACAATCCGCAATTCTTGCCTTAACAAAGTGTCCTGCGCTGATATTCGTGGAGGGGGCGGGGGTAAGGGGCTGCACGTATTTACGGTTTGGGCATTCGCTGCATTCAGAAATGACTCGCAAGTTTTAAAAACCTACGACATGTAATTTAGAGGTGTATATACTAAGCATTATATAATAAATCGCGTACATTTTTCTGCTTAAGACTAACGAGTGCCCTTCATGTGACAGTGATTAATTTTCCCAATTACTCTAGCCCACGCTAGTTATTTTAGTTGTTAGATAAAAATAAACGATAATACGAATCTCCGCGACGACACAGGCTGGGTGATCTAAATATTTGTGCCACTGCATACGCGCTCTGAAGTCGAATTCTCCTCCCGATAACTTCGATAAATACAGACCAATATTGTAATTCTATATATTCACGAAATACTTCATAAAATATTCTCCTGAATGCATTGTGTTCGAACTTTTCGCAGCTTTGCTCCGTAAAGGCTCAACACGCTGAACTCAGGTTCGGCATTGCTGCGTACGACTTGGAGTACGACGACTACTACGGCGACTGCGTCCAGCAAAATGTGTTCCCCAAACCCCACAGTCGCCTGAGAGCGCTGCGAGCCATTGTCGACCACTTCAAGACGTTCACGCAAAGCGGCTGCTTGGACCTCTTTCCGAAGTGACGCCACAGCTAATGTTGGTAGGGGCTAGTGACGGGGAGTCCATCTTTATTATGAAGAACTTACGACTAGAAAAACTCCATTCACGTCTCCTGTTTGGGATGACTATCTTTTCAACAATGTGTTTTATTACTTAGCAGTGTTCTCTGCTGGTCTAATAAATCTCGTCACCTGGGGCGCTATTCCACAAGTCCCGAGATCTTAGGAGTTTCATACTAATATGCGCGAGGGGGGACACTGGCGATGCAATCGTTCAAACGCCATGGGGCTGATTGTCTGACTTAAGGCCCTACTCTCGACTCGCACAAATTGCTGGAAATTCTGGCAATTTGCCGGAAATCTTTTCTGATTGGCTTTCAATTTTGGTCACGTGCTTCCGATTGACAAAGCGGTTGTGTGTGCTGTCGTCATTTTTACGTATCTTGACGTTTAGTGACACCAGTTCTAAAGTTTGCCTTATTTCTCTTTACTGAAAGCGCATAATTCTTGATCGGCAATGAAAAACTATAACTAAAGGCACCGGACATGACAACGTAGGCCGGCCTGTCTTTGCTATTCAACAACAATACTGCTTGTAATACACACCCTCTCTGTGATTGGCTGAGAAGGCGTGATATAATTTAGACAGTTGGCGCGAACGATTACGTCCCACATTGGCAACTTCAGCCAGCGTAAAAGGGACGTAATGTTACGTAACAGCTTGAAAATGGCCGCTGTTTTTGTCGCAAAATAGAAGCAAAATAGGGCAAAAAAATTCCCCGGCTTTCGGCGCCGCGAAATGTCCGGAAATTTGCAGCCGGCGCAGTTTCGCATGATGCCTGGTTTAAAGCATGTTGTCTATAAAGAAATAATATTTTCGGCTGTTTCCAAGTCAGCAATCACGGAGCATACAAATAATGTGCCGTAGTTTGCTTTTATATTTGGCAATAAAATAAAAATTATTTGTTTGGCGTAACGGCAACATATGAGAGCAGTACGAGCCTCTCCATGACAAAAAGAACCCAATGCATGGCATTTGTCCACACTCGTCCTATTTAGTAAGGTGCTGGGTCACATGATTGAACTCAAGAGACGAATATCAAAGAAAAATGACTCGTTTGTTCATTACAGCGTAAATTGAAGTCGAGCTTGACGAATGAGTCAATTCGCGACATCGGTGCGGTCCGCGGTCATCAGGCGTACCGCTTTGCTGCTTTTATGTGTCAGACAAGCGATGGTCGGGGTCACGGGTCGCGGCCGTCTTGTTCTGAGATCACGCCATAAACTTGTAACAAAGCAGCAGATGATATCGTGGCGGCGTGGGAAGGTGATAACGTAATAAAGCTTGCATTGAAGAAGAGAGCCCAACTATGTTACTAAAAGCGATTGAAAGAAATAGATACGGTAACAAATCGTGTAACGTTCTTTAGCTCGACATCCGGCTTTCGCTCACTTTTGGATCCACGTTACTCGGTCGCCTTGTGGTGTTTACGCCAATTTTGACCTGCAGAAATGTGTTTTTCTTGTGAGCCTCACCTACCGTCGTAATTTTTATAATACATGCCAAGTGTTTTTATATCTTTTTTTTTATATCTTTATATAGTGTTTTTATTTTTATATCTTTCTTGCGCAATCTTTGATACCTTAATTGCGCTCTTTATGAGTGAATCGTCAAATTACACTGTATGTCGTCATAGCTATAGGTGCAGCACGTCACTGATTGCTTACGTCATGCAACAAAAAAAAACATGGCGAATTGCCGGCAATTCTGGTAATTTGCCGGAAGTCTCTTCTAATTGGCTTTCAATTTTGGTCACGTGCTTCCGGTTGACAAAGCGGTTGTGTGTGCTGTCGTCATTTTGACGTTTCATGTCGTTTATGGACACCAGTTCTAAAGTTTGCCTTTCATTTACTAAACGCGCATAATTCTTGCCGGCAATGAAAAACCAGACTAAATACAGCGGACACGACAACGTAAGCCTGTCTTTGCTATTCAACAACAATACTGCTTGTAATACACACCCCGTCTGTGATTGGCTGAAAAGGCGTGACGTAATTTAAACAGTTGGCGGGAACAATTACGTCATGCATTGGCTACTTCAGCCTGCGTAAAAGTGACGTAATGCTACGTAACAGCATGAAAATGGCGGCTGTTTTTGTCGCAAAATGCAAGAAAAATAGGGCAAAAAATTGCCCCAGGCCTTTCGGCG
>NW_027526385.1:105727134-105774140 GCF_048455015.1 Haemaphysalis longicornis
CCTGCGTAAAAGTGACGTAATGCTACGTAACAGCTTGAAAATGGCGGCTGTTTTTGTCGCAAAATACAAGCAAAATAGGGCAAAAAATTGCCCCGGATTACGGCGACGCGAAAGGCGGGGCAATTTGCAGCAGGCGCAGTTTCGCATGCACGCTGTTTAAGGCATTTTTCCTACCGAAACAAATTATAGTGTTAACTGTTTCCAAGTTAGCGATCACGGAGCATACAAATAACGTCCAGTATTTTGCTTTTATGATTGGCAATAAAATAGAAATTGTTTTTTTGGCGTACAAGCCTATCATGACAAAGGGCAGTACAATAGGGCAGTACAAGCCTATCCATGACAAAGAGAACCCAATGCATGGCATTTGTCCACACTCGCCCTAGTAAGCGGTCGGGTCACATGATCGAACTCAACAAAAAAATAACAAAGAAAAGTGACTCTTTAGTTCATTACAGCGCTGATTGAAGTCGAGCTTGACGAATGAGTCAATCGGCAACATCGGTGCGCTCCGCGGTTATCAGGCGTAGTGCTTCTCTGCTCTTATGTGTCATAGAAGCGGTGGTCGCGGCAGTCTTTTTCTGTGATCACGCCATAAACTTGTACCATAGCAGCAGACGATGTAGTGGCGGCGGTGGCGGCAGGGAAGGTTATAATGCAACAAATATTGCATTAAAGCAGAGAGCCCAACTATGTTACTAAAAGCGATTGAAAGAAATAAATAGATATGGTGAAAAAATTGTGTGATGTTCTTTAGCTCGACATTTCCTTTCGCTCGCTTTTGGATCAACGTTACTCGATCGCCTTGTGGTAATGACACTAAATTTGACCTCCAGAAATGTGTTTCTTTTGTCAGCCTCAGCTACCGCCTTAATTTGTAGTGTACATGCCCAGTGTTTTTATATCTTGCACAATAGTTGATACCTTGGTTGTGATCTTTATGAGTGACTCGTCAAATTACACTGCATGTCGTGATAGCTATAGGTGCAGCACGTCACTTATTGTTTACGTCGTGCTTACGCAAAAAAAAAACATGGGCGAATTGCCGGCAATTTGTGCAGTCGAGAATAGTGCCCTTAGATTCATTATTATCGAACTTGGTTTAACTTGAGGCTTGGCGGTTGTTATGTGCACTTGGCTTCGGATTTTTCTGCGCCATCAGTTTTGGTTTCGGCGTCGAAAGCGTCGAGGGCTCGTTCCGGGGAAGAATCGCTGTTAGCGCCAGATTCCAGTGGCTGCAATTGTCAAATACGGCTCGGCTGGAATGATGTGCACGCGGAAAGCAATAGCATCGCCATGTAGCCCCTACACTTTAACTAGTCATGTTCTGCGGCATTTCTGAAAACGGACTCGAACTAGAGATTCCGACAAGGTAGACGGTACGAGCACGCTGTTCTATCCTAGTCCTGTTCATGCTGCTAAGCCAAATAAGAATCTTTACCACCAGTGGGTACAGCCGTCTAATTTTAGATGCGGCGCTGAGAGGAGCATCTCTTGCCGGCGGCCCTGTCCTGCATGCGTCCGTCGTCCGCGTCCGCACAGCTGCGTCTCTCCTCCGCTCGCCTCCTCCCCTCTCTCCGATACGAACACTCTCTCCCAACATCTGCAGTCACGCTCGCGCGGCGCTGCGTGGGGCTGCGCACTGTGCGCATGTGCAGTACTCTCTCTCTCCGCGGTCTCCTCTCCTTCGGGCGCGCTGCGCATAGAAGGGGAGTGCCGCGCTCCGGCCGGTCTCTCAGTCGACGGTCGTCCGCGCTTGCGCACTTGCCGTACCCGACGATTGCTTGATGCGACGCCAATGGAACCCCCTTCAGCGTGGCATCACACCAGGGTTCCCGCGAGTGGAGGTGGGCGTAATTTTTTCTTCACAAAACAATAGAGAGTTTTAGCTGACCGTTTTTGACGCTACGCTACGCTCCCGATGGCCCGCTTAGCACACCCGAAGTTTCAGCGGCAGAAAAGCTTTTAGCTAAGTGATAACCGTATCTCCCGCGACGGGGAATGATTCGCGTCAATGGTCGTGCCCTGTGCGTGGGCAAACCAAAACGTTATCGCAAAGTAAAGATACGAATTAAAATTTGGTCGTTCAGGTAAGGTTAAGTACCGTGTTTAGTGCGTTATTTCACCTTTTTAAAATAATGTAGTAGCTTACACGTTATAATGGTTCTAAATTATTATAAAGAAGCCGATAAACTTTGGAATAGCCCAGACAAGGCAGACAAGGCTGTCTTTCTCCGCGCTGCAAGGAAGCAGCCCCGCGCTACGGTCGACGTTTTTCGCTTCCGTACTAAAGCTTGTTAGGAGTGTTGCACGTTTGTCTATTAGGAAGAGCTTTCGCGATTTCGTCGCTCGCGTTTCAACTAAAGAAACGGAGTTCGCGGGAGCGCTCTCGCATCGCGGGGCAGCCCTGTTGATATTATGCACGGTAATTTAAGCTGCCGCGACGGTCCGCTAAGAAGCCCCGATTAGCGGAGCGGGGCCCCGCTCCGGTAACGCCCCGCTCCGGTAACGTCTGACGGATCCAAGCCTTCTTCTTTCAGGTAAACATGAAACGGCCTGTGTCCCTCCCGCGTCGTAAGCATCTTACTGTGCGTGTAAGGGCGGGCTCACACTGTTGCCGCAACTGTCGTAATCGCTTTAAAGAATGACATCATTTCACGTCTCAGCCAACCGAACTGCATGAAACGGCATTTTTTACGTCCACAGATCCCAATACGGGTTTTGCGTCGGTAATCTGAACACAGCGTAACACGCAAACCAAATCCGCTCTACCACTACACACTCCGGACAGGTATCTTTGGGTCGTTTAGAGTCCCCGTTTAAATCGCGCGCCAGCAAAACGGACATGCCACCAATCAGTATGGGCATGAAACCTATAGCTGCTCTTGCACGCTTTCCCTCTACCCCTCTATTTTACACTTAAAACCTGAGCACTCATAAACCGACAACCGGTCATGTCCGCCTGCTTACTCGACAGACACTGCCAAAAATATCCCCTGAAAGCCATCTGAAGAAGTGATATTGGATCACGCCGGAGTTCCAAGCGGGCAATTTGCTGTTCAGCAGGGAGGGATTCGCCGCTACTCGACGTGGTGAACTTGAGGCGGTAACAGCGGTGCCAGAAGCTTTCCGTTGTTTTTGCGCCCAATAGCGCTTCTATTCGGGCCAACACTTCGATTCTTGCTCTTCTTCCTCCAAACGAACGGCATGCATCCATCTCATAACGATTGAAACCCTGGATACACTTGAGCTCTTTTCTCGAGAACAAACATGTGGCTGTCTGTTTTACTTCCCCCTCGTATGCATCTTACTGTGTGTGGAAGATGTCTGTGTAACACATCAACCCACACCCTTACCACTCAATTGAGGAGGACAGCTGACTAACCGCACTAAGCCGTGTAATTTCAACATCTAAATATCAGCACAACCGGCATTTCATCGTTAGCGGCATGAAGCCTAGCTGTGCGCGCACGCCCCCCTTTTCCTACCCGCAAACCACGCGCGCATAAACCGGCAACCGGTGATGGCGCATACGTAGGCGTGAAAGACACCGACGAAAATGTCGCTCGGAAGGATTTCCAAGCTGAAAAAAAATGTGGGCTCAAGCTGGCGTTCCAACTGGGGAAGTTTCTCTTCTGCCGGGAGGGATTCACAGCTACTTGGCGAAGTGAATTTGAGTGGAAACGGCGACGGCGGGTTTCGGTCGTTTTTGGGGGCAGCCCTTTGGCGGTGGTTACCTGGGCTTCGAGGGAGCGGCGTCTGTTTATGTCAGCGTAACAGAGTGAGCGAACGCAGAAGCGGCGAAAGAAAGAAAACGAAGATGAGCATCTAGTGAAGGGTGAAGTGAAGTACGACACGTGCGGCTACGGTGTCATCTCTCACTGCATTTCCCTCACACACGTTTCATGCGCAGCACCACCAAGGAGTGCCCTCCCCCTGACACTTTCCCAAGACGCTGTTTCATTCTCGGCTAATCCAAACCACGTGACGTTTAGCGCGGGAGATTCAAGCACAATATGCAACAACATGCCCGCTGCTCCCTTCTGCGGGGCTAATCCGAACCACGTGATATTTGTGCGGGAGGTTAAAACCCGATTTGCAACATGCTGGCCGGAGGCGGCGCCGCACTGCGAGGTTGCAGCAGAGTAGGACAGGCCGTCGTATACGTTCGCTGATCATTCGAACACTTCTCGAGACGCAGCAGAAATGCACCGTGACCGTCAAAACTGCAGCTCGCGCTCCGCTGAGATTTCATATTAGGGAGTATAGTAATCGTCAATGCATTTTTCCATGCCCATCCCTGTTTCTGTTTATTTTTCGCATTCATCTGATAACCGCATAGCGCCATTAGCTGCCGACTGCGTAACTTGCCAAGGGGCATCCGTGGTGGCGAGGGGGAAAGTTGTTGTGAAAGAGGTGTCAGCGGTGGCGAGGAGGAGCTCCGGAGCGGCCCCGAGTAAATCGATGACACCGGAATGCAAATTAAGGGGGGCGTGGAGGGGTTGGACATATACTGCTTTGCAGTAAAAATGGGCGTACAATACTTCCTGATGCGTAACTTGAGCGCACCTGGTGAGCTGTTTCGGGTTTGCAAAATATGGTATGATTAGAATTGTTGTCATATATATATATATATGTGTGTGTGTGTGTGTGTGTGTGTGTGTGTAAGAGGGTTCAACGCGGGTCGACCACTCTCGACATGTCGTAGACACTCGGGTCACGACCCGGGAGTTAAAAAGAAGGTCCCCTTCACCCCGAGTAGTCAGAGTGGCGCTGGCTACCACCCCCAAGCGCAGGAAACAAAAATACCTAACATAAATACCCAGAAAGTGGAGGGGAAATATAGCCCCGCTGGTAGCGTAGTGGGTATCGCACCAGACCAGAATTCTGGAGGTCGTGGGTTCGGATCCCACCTGGCGGGCATTTTTTCTCCACTTTCTTTCTTTCCAGATTCTTTATCTGTTTCAATTACCTACCATATCCTCCCCTTTGCTTTCCGAGGTTTTCTTGACTGCCAACCTTATTGCTGTCTTACTTTCAACGAGCCCCTCATTTCCTATTCTGATTCGCTATATATATATATATATATATATATATATATATATATATATATATATATATATATATATTTATATATGTATATATATATATATATAAATATATATATATATATATATATATATATATATATATATATATATATATATATATATATATATATATATATATATATATATATATATATATAGGCGACGGTAATCCTCTACGTTGGTGGAGCAAACTGCGTAGTCTTTTAGCTGACGGCGAATAGCTGCTGCTTCGCGGGCGTGCACCTCGGGATTCTGGTGTCTGCAGCAGTGAGCCTCTGTTTGGCCAGCTCGGTTGCTGCAGCTGCAGACGAAGCCCTTACGTTTTCTCAGAAAGTGGTTGCGGCACCGGCGAAGGCACGACGACACGCGCTACTGTGGCGCTGCGGAGCACATCTCATGCGGTACTCTTTTCCGCCTTCCTCCGCACAGTTTCGCCATTCCTCAACTACGTTTTTGTTAAAGCTCTACATTCGGTGTCCTCGGGGTTCAGTCGGTTAAAACGAGGCCGATGGCGAGAATGCGCGAAACAACAGGAGCGACGCTTGAGAGCTGCGCCCTAAGTTGACATTGGCTGTGGAAGCAGAAGTGTGTTTTACCAGGCTAGCAGGGACTAGAGAAAATTTAGAAAGGCATTGACTGCAAGTTACTTGAACCTGAATCACAGTGGTAAGAATTCGGCCGCTAAATACAACACCGGAATCAGAACTTAGCTAAACAAGACCGGCCAAAACAACATCGCAAAACCTATAGTTTTGTACTCCCCCAATGTCTCGAGCTTGTATGTCCCAGAACCAGAGAAAAAAAAAACAAGCCAGATTTCAATATTGGGTAAACACATATTTCGTACAATCGAAAGCGTATTTCTCCTAAAACCTGATTACTTTTGACTAGACCCCTTAGTACAGGAATAGCGAGGGCGCCTTTCAGTGCTACGCGCGCAATGTGTAGGCGCCTAATCAGTATACTGTCTGATATGATTTTAAAATATTGAGTTGTGAACCTGTCAAGCGCATTGTTTCTTATCGGAGAACTAAATTGAGAATAGGTCTGTAGCGACGCGAGTCCGCCGCGCCAAGACGACGACAACGACAGGCCCACGCTCACGTGCGCTCGCGCTGGAGTAATTATTATTATAATTCTTTATTCGGAAGGGGAGACTCAAGGTCTAGTCAGGGATGGGGAGGCGGTAAAGAAGGGGAGAGCGTCTACATTCTCTTGTGTATCCCCGTGGTACAAGCGAAAGTCCACAGGGACATAACAGTCTCTCTTGGGTGAGCCCGGCCCAGAGGAGGCGATACCCACTTCTGGAGGGTCTTGATGTACGGCGGAAAATGAGCTCTTCTCTCCGCCGTGAGCCCCGAGCACTCCCACAGCATGTGCTGCATTGTTGGCCTTGTTGGCACGTGACACAAGAAGCAGGTCACGATGGTAGTTTCGCTGGAGTTCTCGAGGGGTTCTCTCAGGTGTCGTGAGCGTTGGGGAATGTATGCCCGACATTTTGCCAGCATGTCCTCCGTAAGGGCAGCCCCTGCTCTTATTTTGTGTAGCAGAATTTGGGCCCCTCTGGGAAGTCCTCCTGGCGGTGGTCGTGGCTCATGGCTGGAGTAATAAAAATGAATTCAAACCCTAACGCTGTCGCGGCTGGTTGTCTCTGCGCCGATCGCGACATGAACTGTTGACGTGGACCGAACTTGCCTCTTCTGACCGCGCCATGTAGGACCCTTCGGCTTCGCCGGATTCTGCGAGCCAACTACAGCCCGGCGCAGCTCCGCCCGCCCACGAAGCAGCTCCGCCTGCTCACGCTACAACCGCGGCTGTGCACAGCCCTA
This sequence comes from Haemaphysalis longicornis, assembly GCF_048455015.1. Classification (NCBI taxonomy): domain Eukaryota; kingdom Metazoa; phylum Arthropoda; class Arachnida; order Ixodida; family Ixodidae; genus Haemaphysalis; species Haemaphysalis longicornis. The sequence continues at coordinate 105,734,054 of NW_027526385.1, forward strand.
CTCTACCCCGTTTTGGACTCGGAACGCGCGGACATGGTTCACGCAAGTCGAAGCGCGCTTTCGTCTGCATCGCATCACCAGCCAGGAGACGAGATATACCTGCGTCGTGACCACCTTGCAAGGTAGCATCACGAACGAGCTGGCCGACATCCTCGACGCCCCATATCCTGAAGTGCCGTACGACCACCTAAGACAGTGATCATCCAACGCAAATTGGAGTCGGAGCGCAGCAGTCTGTACCAGCTTCTGAACACCGAGAAGCTCGGCGACAGGTGAACCTCGCAACTGCTACATCGCATGAGGCAACTATTGAGCGATCATTGTCAGGACCTCAACATTCCAATACTTTGGGAGCTTTTCCTTCAACGCCTCCCACGTTTCACGCACGTGCACATTGACCTGGTCGGCCCCCTGCCACCGTCGTGATGCGCCACCTACTTGTTGACGTGCGTGGACCGCTTCACGTGCTGGCCAGAGGCAATCCCGATCGCTGATATCACGGTGGAAACAGTCGCCAAAGCATTTGTTGGTGGTTGGGTGTCCCGTTTCGGCTGCCCTGCTGTTGTCACCACTGATCGCGCGCGTCAATTCCAATCCGCCCTGTTCAACGCTCTCGCTGCCATCTTGGGAGTACACCACACACACCACATCCTACCATCCCTCTCTGCCAACGGGATGGTGAAACGTTTACACCGCCAACTCAACACAGCTCTCACCACTTACGAGCCAAGGGAACGTTGGGCCGACCGCGTTCCCCTCGTCTTGCCCGGACTACGCTCAGCTTTTAAGGCAGTCCTGCGTTGCACATCTGCCGAGCTGGTGTATGGCTGCCCTCTTCGTCTCCCGGGCGACCTCCGATGGTCCTTCGGACCCCGCCGGTTACGTGGCTGACCTCCGTCGCCTTTTCGAGCAAATCCGGCCCGTGCTTCTTCGACAGCGCAGAAACCACTCCGTTTTCGTGAGCCAGCACCTAACATACTGCACTCACGTGTTCGTGCGCCGCGATGGTGCCCGTCGACCCCTCACCCCCGCTTTCGATGGCCCATACTGCGTCATCGAGAGGCACCCCAAGACTTTCACCTCGACATCAACGGCCGCCAAGACGTCGTCGCCGCTGATCGGGCAAAGCCTGCATACCTCGCCTCTATCCGACCCAGGCAGACCTTTCCCATCTCAACAACCATGCCCAAGACTTTGCACCACCAACCGTCGAAAACTGTCCCGTGGGCTTCAACAACGGCCTCCGGCTGCACGGGGGGAGGCCCTGTAGCGACGCGGTCCGCCGCGCCGAGACGATGACGATGGGCGCACGCTCACGTGCGCTTTAAACCCATTAAACCCTTCAAACCATTAAACCCATTAAGCCCATTAAACTCCACAATCAATCAGTAATACTGTGACTTGGGGGACCCCACGCGCCATTTTATACCTAGAAGACGCGTATCCATGTTAGCTGCAAAGCAACTCTAGGTTTTCCAGCAGCCTTAAAAACCTGAGCACGATTGTCACATTAATCGTCGTCGATGGTGGGTCCGCTTGAAGCTATGAGGCATTGTCCAGTTCTGTATCGCGGGACTATATTCTCACCCGCTAGAGCTCCTACGACATTGTACGCGCGGTGTGGTTCAAGCGGTATCTCTACCAAAGGTCAACCGCACTCTACAACCGCCGAGGCATGGTTTTTCGCTTCAGCGTGGAAAAGATTGTCGGTTCTTTCCATTCGGTTTTGCAGCGGGGTTTTGCCATTCGGGGCTCTTATTGGTTCAAGCAGCCCAAGAAGACGAAAACAAACGACTCAGGACATTAGAATTTCTAGCCTTCCATGTACTGTACATATTAGTCAGATGGGGGTGGCTGCGGTGTGTGGCACCATACGTCGCCGACCGTCGACTTTTCAAGCCTGAACATCATTCCAGGAAGGAGGTGGGAATATTTGTACGGTGCTAGTTTTTCTAGTCACTTCTGTGGCTCGCCCTCTCTGCTATCGCTGGCGCCGCCCAACCTCGTCAGGAGCTGGGATTGCCTTTTATAACGCTGCTCATGATGGAAACCCGAGATTTTGCCCCTCGTAACAAAAGCTAGTAGTAAAATTCGTACGAGCAAGTTGCACTGCACTGAACAAAAATGTTAGCGCAACACGCACTCACTGCTGCTTGCAGTGGCACACGCATGCAGTAAGTGGGCGCAAAGACTAATATTTTACGCTGGAAAAATCTGATCGAAGTTAGTTGGCCGATTTTTAGATGCAAAGCATCTCTTGCTCTCGGCTCTGTCGTCCATAGTCCATTCATCCGCCCGCCCAGGATGACAATGGCCACACAGCCGCTCCAGGAGCCCTTTAAGGGGAAGCGTGCTCGTCTCGTGCCGGCCCAGGAAGACACCGGCAACACTGTCGCTCCAGCATCTCATAGTCGGGGCTATGTCCCTCCCTTGTTGTGGCGCCGTCCACACCCCCACTGCGCATGCTCGGCTCATCTCGGGCCGGCCCAGGAAGACACCGGTAACACTGTCGCTCCAGGAGTCATTAAAGGGTAAGACACCACCGGGCGTTCAGCAAGCCGAGCATGCGCAGTGGGCGTCTGGACGGCGCAACAACGACAAGAGAGAGAAAGGCCCCGTCGAATCTAATAAAAAACACCATCTTCCCGTAGGGGAACCCTGAGTAGTATGTGAAACAGCCATGGGCTCAACGCAATTTTTCATTTACTAGTTCCGGTAAGCGAAAAGTGTGGTAGTTACCATGGAAACCAAACTGTAAATATAACGGTAGCTACGTACCTCAACCTAAAGGAAACGACGAACTGAAAACTAATGGGCACTCGAATCGACCCCATGGCTGCTTTGCTTACTACTCAGGGTTCCCCTACGGAAAGATGGTGTAATTTTTTGTAATTTTTTTAAGCTCTCGCTTTATGTACTACAAGTTCTTCCACTTTCTACAATTTATTTTTTTTCTCGAGTCTCAATACGCGTTTAGTAGAATTGTGTCACAATTGGCATGCCTTCAACAAAACAGTGCGTTGTATTAAGCTGGCTTGCTGAGGCCAATCGTGAGAAGTATCAATATTCGCCTGTATTCCCGACGTACAAACCTAAATGCATAGAACGATGTCATCGCAAAGAGGACACTTTTTTCGGGGCATTCCTTTCAAACTTCACGGCCCGCCCAAAGTGAGTACCTCCATAGTTCTATGCAAGCTGTCCTGGTCCGCATTCCCGGGAAATCATCGCCGCCCTGCAGGGTTCCGTTTGTGTGTGTTAGTGGAGGTGGAGGCGCTGTTTCGTTTGAATTGCTTATTACCCTCTTCCATTGGTCTTCGGACAAGACTGCCGCGTTTAGCAACATCCCTGCTTCTTTGTATGTTTTGGCGCTCTTTGACTTGCAACGCAACGCAGAAAAACTGCGTCGCAAACCTCTTTTGTTTGCCTCTTTTGCTGCGTGTGAGTCACTTTTTTTTTGCAGACAGGCGTCGAATACATAAAAACACCCGCGAAGACATATAAAATTCAACGTTTTAACGGCGATACCATCCACTGCCTTCCTCACATGATGTTGGCAAGGATAGGTATTGAAAAGCAAATCTTTCCAGTGCCCCGCGTGTTTGCGAAAAAGAAATTTCTGTGTCGGAATTTCGTTGCTTTCCACCTTCCCCTCTGGTATGGTAATTGGGACCTTCAATAAGATTACATTACACATGAACGCGAGGAAATGCAGACAAGACAGCTGTCAGAGGGCATTTATTCGTGACACTTCCGGCACCGCGCTTTTGCTGACGCAAGCACGAGCAGAGAAAACGGTTGTGCTTTCACAGATCCCGGAAGTGCAGCGCAGAGCTTTGCTTTCATCTCAGTGCACGGCCCATTATATTGCGATATTTTGCTGGGTTCATGTTTAACGAGGAGTTTGCATCGTCCGAGGAAGTATAACGTATTTCAGAACCGTGTAAGTATCTGACTGTAAGTAAAGTCAATGCAGCTATTAGTAAAGTAAAGTAAATAAGGAAGTAAATTTAATGTAGCTATGAAGCGGGTGTTTCTTCTGTGAGTACAGAAATTGTTTCTCCCTCGTTGTTTTTTTTTTCCAGAGCTCTTGTCAATACAGAGTTCTGCAAGGTAGGCGTTATGACACTTGAATAAGTTTTACAACAGCTGACACTAGCGCTTCTTGGCCACCCGGAAATATGACGGCCGAGCACTTGTGTTATTGAATTTGTTTTCTTTAGGTGGCAAAATGCAAGCACTGTAGTCTCACTGAAAGCGTCGACTGAGAGGTAGCAGCAGACAGAGTGGACAGATTTGCTTGTGCCTAGGACATACATGTGAACAGTGCGCTAACTTCTGTAAAGATATGATTTGTCCATTTTTCTGAACCGCCAGGCCCTTCTAACATCAGTATGTCGAAAAATGTACGCTCTACAAGCTTGGCGTTTTGTGTTCTTGGGCAAGTTTCTACATAAATAACACAAAAAGGTCGTAATAAAACACAATGAAGGAGCTAGAGCCTTCGCCCTGATGCTTGTCATCAAGGAACACTACACATTCCGCACTTTTATAGCATAAAACAGACAAGCCTACTGGTAGCCTCTTGGAACACATAGAGCCAATAGTGTACCTTAAGCGACCGCTTTGGGTGCGTGTGAATTTTTGTTTGTGCATTGGAAGCTCCATTTGCGCCTTGTGCTTACAAGAAATGAGACTTGTACGACACCCTCCAAAAGTAATGGTAACTTCAAATGGAGTAAAGTTTACTGTAATTTTACGATTAAATACTGCTTTCAAGGAAGAACGGTGTTTGCAATTAAATTAGTTATTCTGTATTCGATGACAAAATTACTTATCACAATATTTCTCGACTCAGAATTTTCGTTCTTGCTACTCCAAGAAGCAAAACTCCGCTTTGAAATTCAACACGTTAGCTTGGGCTACGAAATACCCTGACAAAAAATTGGAGGTACGTTCTTCGAGGTGCAGAGTTTGTCGATTGCATTTAAATAAATAAATAAATAAATAAATAAATCACCGTCATCCTGGCTATTTATGCTAGGCTATATCTTAATTTAATGTCCCGTTGATGGCACAAGACAATATGTGCTACTATATTAAAAAAGAGTCATATAAAAGTAACCTGAGATTTAATCAATTACACTATAGCCATTATGATTACTTTTTGAGGTTGTAATTTCTATAGCGATGGGGTTTGTTTTACGGGGAAGTCAATGTAGCTTTATTCGGTTGCATTTTCAGGTAACTCGTATGAGACTGCACAAATTACCTTGGTAAAAGCTCCTGACTTTCCACACAGGCACTCCATTAAAAAAATATATATTGCTTGTAAACACCCGGATAACCGGCGCAGCATGTTGTTTGCGCCAACGACGGCGGTCACTTGTAAGTTGTACAAGCACCCACCCTGAAAATGACATCAGTGCATCTCCGTATTTATGGCTTTGTGCAGACAAAATTCATAGTGATGGCTTTCAGAGTTGAGGTCAACCTGTGACCTCTTAAGTGTACAAATTTTGACAAAAAAGTTTTCAAAGTGTATGGGCGATCACCTCAAGCAAAGCCTCAACATTTATTTCCGAGATCTTCCTACCCGAAGCTTTCCCACACGGTGCTATAAAAGACGGAAGCAACGCTGGGCATATCAAAGGTTCAAAATGCGTCTGCTCTAAAAATATTAGTTATGGCCCTGAAAAACTGTTGCAAAACGTTCTTTGTATTGTGATATTTATGAGAAGCTCTCGGCGCTTTCAGCTCCTCTCACAACACGGAAACTTTTGCATAGCTATTTTGGCTATGGAGGGTGCGAAATGTTGGCCGTCCTTCATTGGAGTCGTCTTGCAACCCGCCTTAGAGCTTCTGGTTGAAACAACAGCAAGGTTTCAGAAGTTTGGCTATGTGCCGTAGTATCCGGTTGGTGTCCCCTGGGAGTTTCATGCAAGAAATATTTGTAGCCAGCAGTTATTTTTAGGCGAAATCCGAATGTGGCCTCCGAGGAAAAAACCCTATCGTTGTAACAATCACTTGGCTCCCAAATTCCAGCTGTACGTGTAGAATGCGGCTTTCCAACAAAACAATGAGAAAAAAAACAATCAAACAGAGAAAAAATGGCCCATGCTGAACGCACTATTCTTACTGCTTCACGAGCGAAATGACTGTCAGGCTTGAGTTTGCAAAATATGCACACAGCATTATGTGAAAATTTGTTTTTCTTGAGACTCCGCAGCGTACTGGGCAGCTATATCTACGGATGAGTGCATTGGGCTAACGCTTGCGCTGTAGCTCTCGCACGGTCGGCTGAACCGGCAGGCCATCCATAGTGAGACTGAGTGACCAAGCCGTGGCGAAGCAGCCGATCCACCTGCACCTTTTCCACTTTACCGCAGCGGCCTGGCTGCAAGCGACCGCAGCAGAGATGCCTCTCCGCAGCGGGCAAGGTCGTGGGGCGTCGCACCTTCCACATTTGCGCTCCCGCGTCTCAACGTCATTGCGACGGGATGAATGACCGTGCGAGGTCGCATACTAGAGGTTTGGCTCTCAACAAACACAAGAATTGGAAGCCCTCGTCGATGCCCGAGCACGTTCGACTCGTGGCACTATAGGCCGCCAGCGGAAGCCCCCAGCCTGTCCGTCGTTCGGTGGTGCTGCAGGAATGAGTCTCTCGGTGCCTCAAAATGAAAATTGCTTCTACGTCGGCTGAACCACTAGATGATTCGTCGGCTACTCCGGATCGATAAGGCAAGTGCGCTTGCAAGGCCGAAGTGCAGAAACCGTGCTGTGCCAGCGAAACTGTTACGATTTCGCATTGAAGACACGAGGACACTTATGTGCGCCAAAGAATTTTTTTGAATTACTTCGAATCAGAACAAACAGCCAAAAACACTGGATGCGTAAAACTTAAGCAATATATTCCTACCAACTCACTGCAGTACTGAGCGAAAAAGGGTTAGATAGTTTGACGTAAAGAAAAATTAAGGAAAGCTCGCACTAACACTTAAGACTTGAAAGTAGAAGCTGTACGCACTCTTCGAGGCCATTACGACGGTTTAGGTCAACTATTGCAGCCGATTTGCTACTTCTTCGCTGCCGCATTGACCCTCACCCCGTCATTGTTGCTTCAGTGTGAGCTTCCTTCATTTTTTTTAAGCAATAATCTTTGGATATCACCATAGGGGGGGAGGGGGGGGGGGCGTACGTTATGACGCATCTTTTCCGTTTCGAGCAAGCATTGCCAAGATTACGGCGAACGCTGGAGGGTGTTTGCCAATCTTTGCCAATCTTCTAAGTACGTATGCTCGTCCTAAAAACGTGCGCAGGGGATGCTGGCCGGTTGCCGCAAGGCACGCACACACAAGTGCTGGGTATATTTTTTACGTTTTTAACGGTCGGGCCCTCACGTGCGCTCCGAATTTTTTTATTTTGGTTCGACTGCGTGCACGCAAAATAGCGCTATTGTTCGTGGATCAGCGTTTGTTTCTGCATCAAAAATACCAGCGACATTACCTTGAGAGTGCGTCTAACGCCAAATACATCTTAGGCGTTAAAAGTATGGGTTTTGAACACCGTTGCCAATTTGTTCTTCACTGGTGATAATCGCGTTTCCTAAGAAAAAGTGTCTTGTTCCCCTAGCCGTACAAGACCCAATGCCTTTGTTCCTTAACGGGTGAATTACTATTGTTATGGCGTTTGTATTTTGGCCTTTCTCTTTTTTTCTCTTACCGCATCTTTCAGCGAAAAATTCCTTGACGCTCCTTCCGGCGTGCAACAACTATTCGGTAACTCTTCCTTGAATCAGAAGGATGTTTCGGCGATACCTTTCCCTCGCTCTGTTGCCATAGTTCCCTTCATCGACCGGCGGCCAGCCGTCCAAGATTGATCGATTATCCTTAGCAACCTTTGAAGTCAATGCTAGGTACTTTGTCTCTTTCGTGGCAACGCAAGAGCCAAAAACAACATGTGACACATTGTTGTTCGTTAGAGTTTCCACCTCTGCTGTGCGAGAGGGCGATGTATTGCTATAATTTTCTTGTGCTCATCTGGCCGCCAAAAACGATTTTTAGGGGTACAAATAGGCGGCTACCATGTCTAGCAGTGTGTTAGGAACGAAATGACTTCACAATGAGGACACAAGTATACACTAGGTAAAGTAGTACTGCATTGGCAAATATTATGTTTAGTTTGCATTTCACCAATGTGCGTTCTCCTCGCACAATCAGGATATCATCATCCTCCTTAGGGTGAAAGGATGATTACATTTGTAAGAAATGTTTTATGCCCAAAAAAGTAATATAAAGAAAATTACTGCACTACCAACAAAGCCTACAGCGCTTAAAGAGGTGGATGTTCTGCATTTAGCTTTACTTGTATATTTCACATTTATACCGTGCGGCTACGCGGTGTGAATAAAAGAATAATGGAAGTTTTTACTAGTGTAGATGTATTGAAGAACCGAGGAGAGGACCGCGGGACGTAGGTAGATCTTTAATGGCGGATAGAATTCTAGAATAATGGTGATAGTGAAGGGCAGCTGCTAATAGCCACCTCTTCCTCTTCTAATATTTTTAACAAGATGAGACAATAAATGTGACTATTCGATGCCGAGAGGTATTTGTGTCATTTATACGCCTGTGCACGTTCTCCCTAAACAGTAACACGGAGAGAGATAAGATGTGATACGAACTACGATACAAAACCAGGACTTGAGGCTGACTCTGATGCACAAGCGCTAAAGGCAACAACCAAAGTTCATGTAAACCGTCTTTGGAGTTAAAATGAACAAATTCAGCTGCACTGTGGCACTCACAACTCATATATCCTGAGGGTTCCTATATATTTTGCTGAAGAACACGAATAATCGGATATATTCATAGTAGGGCTGCTCTTCAACGTTTCTGGTACTTTTATTGTTGATAGATATTTTGCTGTAAGATGTCACGGAGCAAAAGGCCAGCGGTAGACGTAATAAGCTACTTTGTAGTTTCTCTGAAGAACAAGTTTGGCTCAAGGTCTGAAAATACTAACCTGTAATGAAATGTAAGATTTCGTTGGTGAATCTCTTTATTCAAACGCTTTTAATGACAACTGTTTCAGCAATGACAATAATGCTCTTCCGAGCATGGGACTCTTTAGCTCAAGTAGGAGGGCTGGCATAGCAGATTTTCAGAAAACATTGCTATTACAATTATTCTTACCAACACCAGCGAGGCAATTACCGACAACTACTCACGTAACACAATCATAAAATAGAATAGGATTGGATGTTGGTTCATTCACAATCTTTTGTACGCGCCAGAAATAAACACTGACGATGGATACATGAATCGATATGTGCATGTTGGCTAGGGTGAACTAGTTCGCTGGCTGGAACACAGTCCCCTCGAAGGCACGGGAAGCTGACGCCATGCAGTATAAGAAAAAAGCAACTTAGGTCATGATAGTTACTAGACATTTTGAAGTGTTCCGAGAGTGCATCACAGTACATTTATTTGAAAGGTCTTCTAACAACAAACCAAATATTTGGTTAGATTTGGTTAGATTTTGTCCATGGCTTCTTTGGGGTCGGGGAAGATGTAGGAACTTTATGAACAACCATCGCTTCACCGATGATGATGATCTGATCGGTCCTGGTCACCACGCGGGAGCAGCTCTCGCTCGAGCTGTTTCATCTTCCTCTCATTCCCCATTTTGTAAAATAGAACACTACCGCATCTCCGGGACGTCTCGCCCCTTGGTCTCTCCTCTTGTTTTATATGTTGGGATAGTCACGAAGTCTGGGGAGGCTGTGGTGATTTCGATGGTGATGGCTGTTTTTTCAGCGGCGGCTCTTTTGTCATTTGAAGGTGCGGGACGTTTGCATTTTTCTTTTTTAACGGCAGATAATCGTAGTTGTTGCATAGCAGCTGCCCACTTGTATCCCTCCGGGGTAGCTTTGTTTGACAGAAATTCTACAAAACGGAGTTAATTATTTTTCTGCTACTGGAAGCCATAAAACGCTATCAAGCGCGCTCGACAAACCACAAAGTCGAACGTACACCGCAGTCGTCACGAGTGGTTTTAATTTCTTTTTTTGAACCTGCCTAGATGGCCTCGATTTGCTACACTGACAATTGCTCCACCACACGAACCAAACTTGAACCCAGGTTTGGTACTCCCAACGGCACTTCATGCTGACTACATACGAGAATGCCCAAGGAATTGTTAGGGTTCTAAGGGTCCAATAACTTGTTAATTTATGTCTTATTTAAGTCTTATTTACGTCTTATTGATGCAAAAACATTGCCCCAAGGTGCGTAATTTATGAAGGCAGATGCATCACCAATTGTGGCTGTCTCGAAAATTTTGAACCCCAAAGCGCAAATGTGTTACTCAGCTTTAATTTCCATCAACGTTCCCATTGTTTCCTTCACTGTCCACTCAAGCTATCGGGGAGCTACTTCGATAGCGCTTCTGTAAACGAGTTTCATATGGTCACACCCCATAACGGGTTGCACACTCAGTTGTGCTAGTGAAAACGTTTACCAGAAAATGAAAATGTGCCTAGGCCCCGAATGCCTAGCGGAATATCAACTCAGCAATCAGTACTTAAATAACAAAGGGCAAAAGTATACAAGAGAGCGCAGTTTGATTTCCTGAAAACCGTAGAGGAGTAGCAGGAAAAAAGATAATACCGGTATCTGAAATGCGGTAATTTCGCAGTTGTACGCAACGTTGACGAAAACGTATATGTTTGGCTAAATACAACAGAACGAAGAAACGTATAAATACTGCTCGCTGCGCCTGAAACTCTAACGGAAAAGGTCGTAATGCATGCTGCCTTATGGCAGCGATGGTGTTAACTATGGGTTATGCCGATTCTCGCTAATGTAGCTATTATGCCCTAAAGGCGACTACTAATTCTGAATTCCTGCATTTTCACAGCGTCTCTTACGCGTATTAGGTCGTAAAAAGGTTTTGACGACCGGCAATGAAAACATGCTGGGGACAACAATCCACGTTGATTGCTTAGCCTACGTTCGAACACATGCGGTTTTGCCTGCGAAGGCACTCAGCATGACTTCTTCAGGCCCGACACCCTGACAGTAACAGTTGGGGTCGGCATCTCGTAGGTGCATTCAGCATAAACTCGCTTACAAGCAGCTTCCTTGATATGAAGTCACGTCGATGACGTTCATTTCTCTTTCACCTGCAGTACCGCAAATCAAAGACGAAGCTATGTATGGCGCCATGCATTTTAACACAACCTAAATGGCTTTGATATTAAACAAAAATGTGAGGTCAGCATTCGAAGACGTAGACAGAGAAGAAAGGTCCCGACAAACAAAGCGGTAACAACTCTCTCTGAATAAATAGCCAAATTCGGCCCTACTGACATTTAAATGGTGCCTTGAACAAACGAGTAGGGGTCATTCGTTTTACCTTTGTAGTGAGTGAATAGGGGACTTTTTAATCGTTAAATACTGCTGCCTCAGTGCAGTACGTTGTCATGTCACCAGAACGATAAACCAAATGGACGCTGGCCCTGTACATTTAAATTCAATGTAAGCGATGACGTTACATAGCATAAAGGAAACGTACACTTCTCAAACAAAGAAAAGCAGGTGGTTGGAAGCTTAACTTAACGTAATGATTGAAACTTGTAACAGTTAAACGAGACTAAATGCGGCAGCTTTTAATGCTATCCTATAGTGGCCCCACTTATCGCGCTTGAGTCCTCCAAACAGAAGCGAAACGGCAACCTAATAAAAATAGTATTACCATTTCTCATGAAAGCCTACTAAAGAAAACTTTTTGATGATTGATATGCCTAAAGTTCCCAGAACATTCAACCCCAACGCAGTTTTTTTCTTTAACCTAAATACCAACGTAAACAAGCCTGTACCAGGTACGGGCTACTGCTCCTTAAACTTCCTGCTGCAGCACGAGCTGCAACAAAAACAAAATGGCGCAGCTTGCAACGATGGGGAAAGAACACAGCTGGCGGCCCCTGTCCCTTTGTTGGAGTCCCGGCTGTTCAAAACCAAACCTCCAAAAAACACAGAGGAAATGATATTGGGCGCTTGCAATTCGATGATGGCTCAATAGGATAGACGCCCGTGTCACAATTCGAGGAACCCAGGTTTGATTCCGGCCACGGGAAGAGTTTTTTTATTTTGAACAAGGTGTTTTCTGCGTCTTGGACGACTTACGGCAGGGTTAAGCAGCTCCGCTTTTATAATTACCTTTAGCTTGGATGTTTTAGGAATATTCGTTGTTTACATGTTATTCATGGCCACACAGAAAAAGAGGAAGCTCAGAATGGCCGCAGTCGCCTACGCTCACGCTACCATATCAAGCTTAAAGCTACCGCGAAAAAAAAACGATAATTGTGCTTCGTATGATGATATGGATATATAGGGGGACTCAACAGAAACGCAATCGGTTTGAAAGTTTTTTGAGCTGTAACATATTCTTTAAAAGTGTGCAAAAAATTCCCCACTATTTACTGCGTGCCGAAACAAAAACAGAGATAGGGCGTTTTCCGTGTGTTTTTCTTTCTTCAGCAGCGTCTTGTGGTCATGCGCTGACTGGAAGAGCATGCGGTCAAGAATGTTTTACGGAATCTGTGATAAACGGCGTTGTTTTGTGGTTCTGCCGGATCGGTCTCTACACAAACATTAGGTTGCGATGCAGCTGAGGGCAAAGATAATATACGTCGACAAATGAGCAACACGGGCCACTAAGCAAGCATCGATCGGCTCCTGTATTAAGATCGCCCTCTCAAGTTGCGCCAACCTCCCTATCTTACGCAAGCACTTTCTCGTTGCCTTCTTTTCTTTTTCGAGATTATTTCACTAAGGAATACGCGGCGAAAGGTAGACGCAGTAAAACTCCGGTGCCATTGCAGCAATATCATGCGGCCATAAAAAAAGACTGTGGTAATAAAACCGTGCCCTAGCTCGAGGTGTTAGACATGAACAGCTGTGGGCGTCCCGCACATGTTTACCTCTCTTGAACCGTTTACCACTGCTTACGTCAGGGAAATCCAGGGTGGTCGCCAGTGCAGATGCTTGCATTAGTTAGTTCAATAAACATGGAACGACGCGGAAGAAGTACAGTGTAAGGGAGAGTTCTTGCAAGATGTGCGAAAATACAAAATTTGCGTGAAGTTCAGCCTTGGTTTTACGAATAATATTGGTTTCCCTTGTTTTGATACCAGCCGTAATCATAAGCTTTTTTCGACATAAGAGATAACATGTTTAGATTTATAAATTTCGCAAATATCAATTATACAACTACTACCACCAGCCACACATTTCCATGGATTGTATTGATGCCCTAGGTCGGGTAAACGATACATATTAGGATCGAATGATGATCCTTGGAAATTCAGTTTCAGTTCAGTTTCAGTTTCATTTGGAGTCCTTTGACAGAGTGCAATATTAATATGGATTACGAGTCCATATTTCTTGTGCGCATGTACATGTGTGGTGTGTATAGTTTCCGAATGAATGCATGTGGTTTTGTAAAATTTATGTCATCATTATCATCAGCCACAGCGTGCTTAGGCCAACTGCAGGGCGAATGCCTCTCCGTTGACTTCCAACCGCTCCTGCACTGCGGCGGTCGAGTCCGCTGTTGGCCACCGAATTTTCCAATTTCATCCATCCATCATGTTATTGGCCTTCCCCATCTTTTAAGACCCGTCTCTTGGGGCCCACTGTGTTACCCGAATTGTCGACCGGTTGCCGATCTTTCTCACTACATGGTCAGCCAAAGTCCATTTATTTTAAACACGACCGTTTCTCTTGGACTACCTAAACGCGGAAATTTTAATCTGTCTGTCTGTCTGTCTGTCTGTCTGTCTGTCTGTCTGTCTGTCTGTCTGTCTGTCTGTCTGTCTGTCTGTCTGTCTGTCTGTCTGTCTGTCTGTCTGTCTGTCTGTCTGTGCGGGTCGACAGGGCACAGAATATCCGCAATGAGCTACAGAGAAAACGAACTGAACATCACACAAGTTCACTGTGAAGCGATTCTGCCCCCCGACAAAAGTGAAACAGAAGCTGCGCCATAGTCTTACATACCCACAGCCAAATCGAAACCTCTAAGCCCTGTGTCAATGTTCACAATTGTCAACATAGTCTAACAACAACCATACATTACGCACAAACAAGGCAGGAAATCAATACATACGTGATTTGCAGTGTTCCTTTTTTTACAACATTCCTGAATGCTTGGTGTTTGCGGTAGAAATACCACATCAACAAAAATTCATTCCGTCGCCAGCTGTTGCCCGCACTACTATAGCTCCTGACCGTATTTTACGAAATCAAACGGGAACAGTAAGGAAGGTTTCACTAGATATGTTCCACGTTCCGCTTGGAACGCTTGTGGAGTACAGGGACACGTGCTTCTATAAACGTTGTAGTAGGGTGCCTCGATTCCCGCGCGTCTTCGCTGCATGCCAGCGCTGACATCGAGGCACCCGACACAAAAAAGGAAAGTACGCAAGAACAGGCTGCCTGGAGCAGTGGAACGCACTAAATTTAATTTTGTTTGAGCACACCTTCAGCGTGTTATCATGGGAAGAACGAGACGGGAGAGGAAGAGCAGAGAGGTGAGCGGGATAGAGAAAGGAAGCGTTTACTTTCAGGGGCGCCAGTCGACTATCGTCTTTCGTCGACGTTTGCAATGAAAGTAGCAGATACGTGGCCGCTTTTTTTTTACTTGCCCAAAGATATCTGCTGCGAGAGCTTGTTCCTTGATCCAGGAAGATCGTTTTCTGTCTCTCAGTATTACTGCTACCATTATTCGTTGCATGACCCGTTAAGCCGACTTAAGTTAGCTTTCCATTCGTTCAGTAAGGCACCACGTTTCAGTTGCGGAAGTCGTCGCCGGCAGTGTGCACTGGTTGTTTATTTCTTTTGGGTGATAGAGCTAGTCTACTTAGCATTATTTGGGAGTTCTTCCTAAATGCTCTCCAGCCCATAGCTATTCTGCTCCGGATTTCTCTCGTGGTTGGGGTCAGCCCTAACAATCAGTCCGCGGTATTTATATGCTTTTAATTACTATTGTTTCGCTTTCAAACTTGAAGGGGGCGCTTTTAGCATGCATATTCCTCATTATTTTAAATTTATTCATATTTATTTTTAGCCGCACGGCCGTGCTTTTTGATTGCAGTTTCTCAAGCATTTATGGCAGGTATTCTGCAGTCTCACTCAATACTGATGGAGCAATAATATACGAAGCTGACTTCACTTATGTGGCAATCCAGGTATTGTTGCGGATGTAGAGGTGCTAAGTTAGATTCAGAGCTGTGATACTCCAATGCTTAGACGCAAAGTTAGGCTGAATTTCGAAAGAGAAAGAAGAAAACTCGTGAAAAGTTGGAAACCCAGCATGGAGTCAGTCAGAGCCACGACGGAGGGTGCGCTGTCCGTGTGCGAGGCAACATCATACGCGGGAAAACTCTGAATCATATGCTTTGTATTTCACTCCCGTAGCAATGGTTCAGTCTTCCAACCACCACGCGTCAGCAGTTCTCCCCTAGGTAAGCCAGCATCTCCGCTTATTCTCTTGGAGCCATGCGTACGAAGAGATAATCTAACAAACGCTAGCGCATTCTTCCTGCCGTGTGCGGGCAACCTGATACGCGACATCCTTTTCTCTCGCTCACTATCCCATCTCTCGCTCACTATCCCATCTCTCTCTCTCTCTCTCTCTCTCTCTCTCTCTCTCTCTCTCTCTCTCTCTCTCTCTCGCTCTCTCTTTCTGCCTCTACTCTCTCTTCGCTCTTCGTCTGGCTCTGGGAGTGCAACCCACGCGGGTACGGAGGAGCAGGCGGAGGGGAAAACTTTATTTAGCAGTGAGATCGAGCTGGTAAGTGCGCGAGGTCCTCAGCCCAAGACTGAGTGCATCATCGTGCGTTTAGCTGATGACGCGTATACTTCCTGAGACGCAACAGCTATGCGCCGTCGCGAAGAAGGCTGCATATGCGCTGCACTCGAGTTTCACATTCGGGAGTGTTGCAATCGGCAGACAAATTTTAAGTTAGTATTCGTTTTACACCACGAACCGGTGACTCCAAACTAATTATTATCAATCACGAAACAGTCGCGTTGATAGAGATCATTTATGCTGCTCCTAAAACCGTATTTCCCCACTCTAAACATATTTGAAAGAAATTCAATTGGTACTCAAACATGTCGACTTTTGCTGTGCTTAGCTAACGCACGAGTACGCAGTTTTTACACCACGGGTTTCACGCCCGGCATGATGAAAGATTCTATCCAGAATTGCAAGTTTACCTCAGAAAGAAAAGTGTAGTGGGAATGTCTCAACCTATAAATTGCTGCGTTTTAAAGGTAGCTGGATGAAATACTGGTTTATAGCTCGAAACAAATTCGAATGGAAGATAAAAACCTACTTTCATAGAGGTTTAAAACAAGATAGACGAAAATGGACATTTGCGAAAGCTCCCCGGGCTAGAGAAGTTAACAGCTGATTTGGCGCACCTTCAGCGCGTTGCTTAATAAACATTTTCCAGGATTTTTTCATTCTCCCGTAGACAAATAAGCAAGCCGAAGCAAAAGAGTAGTCCGAAACATTCCCACTTCAAATGGATTCATTAGTCAACTTCAGGACTCCCAGCCACAGCCCAGAAGCGAAAATCTCACGTTTTGTAACGGGCTTGCTCACGCTGGCGCGCACTTTTGGGATACCCTTTTCTCCTCATATTTCTGTGGTCTCACTCAAAGCCTGGGGACCTCATATCGTGGCATTGCGCCCGACCAAGTTTGGGTGAATTCCTTAGGGGAGTACGTGACCTTTTTTGATCGAAACTACGGCTGTAAAGGCTCGCCAGGAAGGCTGCTGTTTGCTGGCAAAGTGAATACCCTGGTGCGTACGTGTGTCTTGTTGATTGTTAGCGTGAAAAGAATGCAGATATCCCCTCGGGATTTGCGTGAACAGCTGCTCGATGGAGAGGACGCCCATTTACGTGGTCGGTGTCGTGTTTTTTTGTAGTGTTTCTATACATACTCGACTTGGCACTATACACCGGCACATTTTATTTACTTTTTTCCTTCTTTATAAATTCCAGTCATCGAAGGCATTTTGGGAAAGTTAAACGCTGGCGAAGATGTTGGCAAGCAGGCTTGAAGAAGAATTATTTGAAACCTATATTGTCCCGGAACGAAACGAGGCCACTTGAACCATATCCCGAACACCACCGAGCCAACAATTTTTTCTTACTCCACATCAAGAAATACTTTCTTGTCTTTGGTGAGCGACGCTGCCTCACTCATAATAAGACACACCACGAAGTAAAACCGTTTATATTTTGTACAGGCACATTCTTGATGACTGTGTATTCCCAGCAATTGCTAAGGCGTATGTAATTTTTTTAAATACGCAAATGGAAGCTCGTTGTCCTATGTTGTTGTATTTTTGACCGCATTTGCTTTAGTTTTTAGAAATGCAATTTCCCGTTTTAGTTAAACGCTTTTATTACACGTTTCTTGATTCGTTCCTGCAAATTTTCGCCAAACAAATCAGCGTGATAAAACCCATAATAATAACATTCTTCGAAAACCACAGCCCTTGAAGCTCCTCTACCCCGCCCCCCCCCCCCCCCCCCACCCCTCCATCCTAGCGGACGTGCGCTCTAATTGCGGAAGTAGTTTCAAACGTAGCGCCAGTGGCATTCAGCTCATTACTGCAATGGCAAAGAAGAGAACAGTAATTATTGCAAAAATCGAATCCCCGCGCCGCTTTTAAATTAATATATGCCGGAGGCACGCTTTGGGTAGTGGTGTACTCGTGAGCGCACGGTAAGTATTTCGGACCAATCAACGCCAAAACAATAACGCCAAATCAGCGAAGTGTGACAGAGTGCCCCAAAGAAAAAATTTGAAGTGTTATCCCCGGCCACCGGAACGCAAGAGAAAAAGCGTTCTGTTGAGAATCATGGTGTTACTTGTTAGGAGGCAAAAATAAAGAACACACTGTTTTTTTCAACGCAGTTATGACAATTGGTCAATGTTCATTCAGAATCAGCGAGAACACCGTAGCGGTAATGGTTGTTTGATGTTCAGGGTGTGCCTGCATTGTATAAAACAGAATTTTTATAAGTGCGTGCGACGGAAACACCCGCGATTGGACACCTTCTCTGTGTTTGCTATTCATTCCGTCTTGGCGTTATGCGTTATTTATTCCGCGCGCCTCTTTTTTCAGGTGGAAACTCCAAATAACACTTCTGGACGTGGATGCAACATGCTGTGATTTTTTTAATATGTCCTAACATAGGAATACCAGCCATTTCTTCTGTTGTGCTGCAGGTCTCTACAGGTGTCCACTGGCTCTGAAGAAAAAAAGTAAATACCAACACTTTCGAATGACTGAGTCGTGACCCGCGTCCGTAAAGAAGCAATACACAAAATATGCTTACCAGAAAAAACGTTTCTCGAGAAGTCTCTTCCGCACCAAACCTATTGCTGCTATTGTAGCGAGGAGGGAGGGCAGATGGTATGTACTATAGACAGGCGAACGATTTATTTACAGTATTTATATGGCGGTCATAACAGAGCCCGCACTGCCTGCAACCCGCCCCCTGCATTTGCTTCGTTGGAGATGAGTATGCATGGCGAAGTGGCCTACTGTCCAACTCGCATTCTCGTGACAATATCCTAGGAAAACTGACAAAACCATGCAAAATGCGTGCACAACTTTTTATCCACTCTTCCAACAACCAGTGATCGAAACACTGTTTTGGGGGGACCATTTTAGGCCAGCAACCATTATTTTCTTAGCTTCATGGTGGGAAAAGCGCTACAGTTCAACCGGTGGTTTCACCAAATCATCTGTGGGTACTATCAATACCATCGATCTAGCTTTCTGCCCGTGAGTTAATAAGAAGTCTTTGTTCAAACATTTCACTCTAGCGGTTTTTGAAGAAGACATACGCCGACACTACTTATGTATATACTGGTGGCTGTCGGACTCAGCATATGCCATGCGCGGCTGTGGCAATTCGAAGTATGTGTGTTACCCAAACCTCCGCACTATATCGAAAGAAAACCTCTACTGCTAAAAGTGGGTTGCCATCGCGGAGGTAATTCCCCTAATTTACTCTGAACCATCCATTACACGGACCCTGTTCTGTCACGCAAAACTAGCTTTCTAGATCCTCGATGGTCAAACGAGTATGCTACTAAAGGGGACAATACGGCAAAACACAGGTTTATTTTATTGGAAATTTCAGGTGTTGTGCAGTTCCCCCAGCGTTGTCCAACAACAAACGATACTTTCCTCACTTACGGATTACGCAACGTAAGGCAAAAGTTCAACTATCGCGGTAGGTTTCGCGACGTCAGCGATGATGTGGCCAGTGTATTTTGTTGCTTCGTTTACCGTCCATCATCTACATGGCGCAACTTTAGCGCTCACGCAGGCTGTCTTGACTCGCTTTGTTTTTGACCGGATTTGCACCTGGCCTATTTTTGTTACGTTTGTGGGAATCGTGGAGAACCGCGATCCGCGATCCTGAGCCGGCGCGTGCTTCGGGAGGGACTTGTGCGCTGAAACCGGTCGTGCTCTCCCCTGGTTCGTAGGCATCCCCCGAAAGATGGCTCCACCACTACGTGCGGGCATAGGCATAGGCGCGCGGGCGCGGGCGGCGCGAACGGATGCGCGCGGAAGACGAGAGAGCCTCGTCGGAGACCCGGTCGGGGCTGGTTCGGCGGAACATGGCGGCGGTTGCGGATACCATGTATCTCAGGTGGGAGCTTTGTTTGTCGCGCGCCGTGAGTGCCTGCCTCCCGTTCGCGATCACGACCCGGACGGCGTGATTCGTGAACGCCGTCGAGCCCTGTGCTCGCATGCTTTGGGATTCCCCAAATAAACGGCGGTGCTTCACACTACTGTCTACTGTGTTCTCGTATCGGCGAACCTCGCTTGGCAGCCGTAGGCATGGGAGCCCGCGTGGTTGACACGCCGGGAGCTAACGTGGTGGCTTACGCCAGGACTGGCTAGGTCGCCCCGAGGATGCCCTCATATCCCACATGGCGCCCAACGTGGGGCTCGTATTCAGACGAATTCGAGGTTGCTAGCTCCCCGAGAAATGCGTTGCTGCAGTCGTAGCCCGCTGCGCTTTGTCCGGAAGACTTCGGACGAAATGCCTCGCGCCAGTCGGTTGCAGGAGACGGTTACGGTGCCCAATACAGCCGTGACGGCAAATGTGTAAACCTTCCTACACGCACCAGCCGGTACGTCAGACGGATACCTCTAAACACCGCAGTCGCGGCCCGCTTGCGAGACGGGAGGTACGTAGGCCTTGTTTCAACATGGCGGCGGGTCGCCTTCCTCGTAGGGCCGTCCCCGCGCAGTCGCGCCGGCGACGCCGGTTGAAGTTTCCCGCAGGCGCGGCGGACACTACCGAGCTAGGGTGCGGCGTTTGGGAGTTCGCAAGCCGCACGATGAGCCCGCCGCTACTGCGCGTCGAGTCCGAGGCGGAGTGTTTGCCGATTTGACGCCTGACAAAGAGCGAGGGGGATCGCTGAAGAATCAGTCTCCTCTCGCTGCGGGGGGAAGCGGGAGCAATGGGACCGTTGTCTCCGCGCTTCCTGAGTGCGTGTGTCTCGATGCCGTGAAGTCTCCGCTCGAGATTGCGTTTAGGCAGTAAGAGCTTCGCGCGGCTCGGCAGCGGGCTCTTTGGTCGCGACGAGCGATCGCCAGTCTTAGTAGGAGACGGACTCTCATGCGACCTATACCGGTGATTTGCGCCCGTAAGCCGCTGGTATTGCGGTTGGCGCTGGCTCTACGGCAGCTTGTACTGCTGCGAGTGAGTTGCAGAAGCCCCGCCTGCTTGATGCTGACGCAGCTTTGCCGACCAACGCACCAAGCCGAAATTACTCGCACGGGTGTTACGATGCTGACAACCCGTAATAGTCAGGCGAGCTGCCTCCTGGTGGGGGTGGCTGCTGGAGCACAGTTGCTGGACTCGTGATTCCGCGAGCACGCGAACGTGCAAGGGGGAGTACCCTCGGGAATGCAACTTGCCCGCCAGTCACAGGAGATTGCGGAGTCCCGCTGCTCCCTCCTTCAAATGGGAATCGTCTGCACCAGTCGGTGAGAGCGAGACTTGCAGCAAACGGATACCACCGGGAGCCACGCCCGTCACCATGGCCACGGACAGCGAGGATGGCCTGTTGAACCACAGGCGGGGCCGAGCGCGGTCCGCGGAGCTACCGCCAGTTGCTGCTCCGGCCTGCCGGGTGGCATCCAACCGTTCGGGAGGACCTGTGGCTGAAGCGGCCACGGAACCCAGGAGGCGGTGGGATCTGGCGCCTAAGCCAGCGGCGCGAGCTTTCGGGCAGCCGCAGTGGGTGCGGCCGTTCCTGTTGCCGCTTCGCGCTGGGAGGGGGGGGGGGGGGTCGCATCATGGCGCCACCCCGGCGTCCGTCGGCTGCGGCTGCAGGCTACCCTCCGGGCTTGCCAATCTGCTCTGCTGTCCAGCCGCGAGGGACTCGGAACCTGTGCAATGTGTTTGCGAGTTTGCGTCGTGCTTGCATCGTGTGTTGAACATTGGTGTGGACTGGCGTAGGAGTGGCGTTTGGGGGCAGCTTTGCTGACTTGAGGCGTCGTGACAAGTGTGGTGTAACGTGGCTTCACTCGAGCTCAGGTGGTGTCCAGTTTTCAGGGGGGATGAGTGTGGGAATCGTGGAGAACCGCGACCCGCGATCCCGAGCCAGCGCTCGCTTCGGGAGACTTGTGCACTGAAACTGGTCCGGCGCTCCTGTGGTTCATCGGCGTCCCCCGAGAGATGGCTCCACTGGTCCGTGCGGGCATAGGCATAGGCGCACAGGCGCGGGCGGCGCGAACGGGTGCGCGCGGGAGACGAGAGAGTCTCGTCAGAGACCCGGTCGGGGCTGGTTCGGCGGAACATGGCGGCGGTTGTGGATACCATTTATCTCAGGTGGGAGCTTTGTTTGTCGCGCGCCGTGAGTGCCTGCCTCCCGTTCGCGATCACGACCCGGATGGCCTGACTCGTGAATGCCGTCGGGCCCTGTGCTCGCATGCTTTGGGATTCCCCAAATAAACGACTGTGCATCGGCACTACTGTCTGCTGTGTTCTCGTATGGGCTAACCTCGCTGGGCTGCCGTAGGCATGGGAGCTGGCGTGGTTGACACGCCGGGAGCTAGCTTGGTGGCTTACGCCAGGACTGGCAAGGGCACCCCGAGGATACCCTCATATCCCACACATTTTATAGCAATCGTTTCGTGAAACATTGGGTATGCTCGACAAAGATGGTAACATTACAGAATTCCGTTTTTGCCTTTGGCCAGTCTCGTGTAAGACAACCCCAAAGCGCGGGACTGCTGTGTAGCTATGGCATGCATAGTGCGCACAGCACCACTGCTGCTTTTATGTTTACATGTGCGCTCGTAACTGCCATTATTACGAACCCCCACCATATGAATTGTGGTAGAAAGAACATTTCCGCTACTGCAGACTGAAGTGTCATTCTTGGCAATATGCACTAAATTTAAGCGCAACTGGCTAGTTATACACTCTTAGACAATTCCTGGTTAGCCGACACGCAAGTAGGCGGGAGGTCGTGTCAATTTAAAGCCGTTAATAAGGCGGCGGTTCAGGTGGCCTCGAGCGCAAGCGGCTCGCCGATTACGCGGCCCGGCGCTTAGGCGTTGATCTGAAGTGCTGCCTAAACGCCGGGCCGTATAATGAACGGGCGGCTTGTTCGGCGGGCCGCTGGCCAGAATTTTTTGACGTAACTCATTATGCTAATCTCGTTGGCCTTACCATGCGCCCCCCCCCCCCCCAAATATGCGACTACTAAAATAAGAGCCATCGCGGCATTTTTCAAAAATAATAATAACGCAAAAAGAATTAGGCAAAACTGATCCCAGCCGCGTTTTTTTTAACTGAACGGCTGCCGTTTATTCAAACACACTGCCCCGACTCAATGATAATAAACTTCACATGACGAACACACCGAGAATTCCTCTTCATAAACACATGCGCACAACCTGGGATGCGAACCAGGAACGTTCATATCGACAAGGTGTTGTCATAACTAGTGCGCCACAGCCTGTGAGGTGGTAGCGAATATAAACGTGGACTTTGAAAGAAACACAGTATAGGCTGCATTGTCTTGTGTGGCTCTTTTCTCAGCAGCAATGTTTTAATCACTATACGAAAGAGGTATAGCGAATATCTTGCAAACCTGTATGAGGTTTGCAGGAATTTACGAATACTGGTATGAACGCAAACATTTTGCCATTCTATGTGTGCGTTTCAACAGTATAGTGTGTCGTCATAGGTTTTATTGCACCGGTGAAAACACAAGCGGTACGAAATTTTCTGCATTATGGCCATCAGTATTGCGATTGGTTGAGCATGCCCTTTTACAAACCTTGCGATAACATTCACTGAAAGCTTATTTCCAGGTTGAAATTAAGAGCTGTCTCAGCCGGAGGGACAGGATTCTATCAGGTTTACTGAATTTGTTTCCGCTCATTGCAGCTTTTCCGGTTTCGAGGTAAAATTCACTGGCGTCTTTTTTGGTAAGGGAAGGAAGTAAACTACACATCAGGAGATCTACGGGGAACACCACGCCTTCTGCTGCGTTGAGGTAAGTGCTCTTCTCCGAAGATTTATCTAACCCACGTGAGGTTATCTATGGCTAGAGCTCCTTCCGCACCCCCTATTAAAATCAGTATGGGGTGGGACATGACATAACAGCTGAAATATCGCAATGAACGCCTGCCGCTTGGTTTCTGCCCTCCCCCCCCCCCCTTTTCCCCATGAACTGCAGAGATGAAAATAATATCCTAGCATCTCTGCGCGCACACTGGGTAAGTGCTCTGTCGGAGGGCGTTAAAAGACGTGTGTATATACCCGCATACGTTTTCCGGGGAACATTTTATCTCTTTGAGTGGCCTCATTTCATTCGCGTTTCCATTATAAACGAGTTATTCTACGCGGAGGGGCAAGATCGCGGGTGGGCATTTTCAACACTTTGAAGGCCATTCCGCAAAACGTATGGCATAGCACTTGGCCATGCACGGTTCCTTGTGCATGTGAGGTTTTGTCCTTATAAAACAATGTCACTAATCACTGGACGGCAGTGGCTGGGCGGCAGTGGCACTCACACCTCTGTAATTTGTGCACTGTAAAGCGGATTCATGACCTCACTTTTCATGCACAGCGCCAGTAAGACTTCTACCCTGCTGTCTGTCAGAGACCAATGAGGATGTGCCTTTATAATCTCACTGTGTTACCACCAAAATTATCATGCCTCAACACACATAACCTAAAACGAGCCTAATGTTCATTCTGTCATGTTGCAAGCCAAGCTGTAAAGCCAGTAACTGTAAGCCTTAAACCTCATTATCCGGGTGTTGAAGTGATAATCCACTCATACAAGATCGGGGCATGAACACAGAACTAAGTTGGTCATGTAAGTGTTAGTTATTTTATCATTCTTGGGTTCATCAGCATGTACAAGTGGGAGATGAAAATTAGACCGGTGACACCATGTCCAATAAACAATGTCTTCTTTTGGTTTGATATGGAGAACACAAACCTCACCACGAATAGATTATACGAAAAAGAAAAATTCATTCGTTCATTCATTCATTCATTCATTGAATATTTCATTCTCTCCTCTGTTTAATTTTCTTGTTCATTTCCTTTTATTATAGGGTTACCGAGGTGCCTGCCTGCAAAGCGTTTCCAGTTATCCGGTGTCACAGAGCCAAAAAATCGCAGAATGACGAAGCGCCTGCCAAAGAGGTGACGTCAAGCTTAACCGGCGGCGCCGTTGGCGCAACTAACGTGTTGCGTAGTTAAGCGGAGTAACGCCAGTTCAAAGTTACAGCGGCAGTG
Organism: Haemaphysalis longicornis; assembly: GCF_048455015.1. NCBI lineage: Eukaryota > Metazoa > Arthropoda > Arachnida > Ixodida > Ixodidae > Haemaphysalis > Haemaphysalis longicornis. The sequence goes on from NW_027526385.1 coordinate 105,758,937, forward strand.
GTGTTCGAGCATGTTTGTGCGTTTAGCGCCGTTTGTCACTACTAACCCGTAGTGAAAAATGGGTGTCTGGAGGGGCCGCTGGTCGTGTTAGGCGGGAAAAGGAGACCAAATGTGATTTACGCCAGCACAACGCACAAACTGCTCAACAACGGAGCGAGCGGCAGACATCCAAAGGGCGCCGCTAAGTTCGTAAATGTGACCGCCCAGTTTGCAGAATAGCCGAAACCGCACTTGGCCCCATTCGCAAATTCGGCTAGCAAATGGCGTCCATAAGCATGAGCTGCGGTTATTGGAGACGACAACAAGCCAGGAGCCCGCATCTATCTTCAGTTTGAAAAGACAAGCGGGGTTCCTATAGATTCGATCCCCGGCCCCTTTTTGCTTCCAACGTTATAAAACTCAATAAAAATACAGTGCCTAGAATCGCTGTAGAACTCAGGTCACGGCCAGCCGTGGCCGCAATGAGGAAGGGAAGGCACGACTTCTCAGCTGACATATGAGGGTTGGTATGATTCTGTGGAATACAAAGACGCGCATGTGATTTCGCCCCTGTGGCGTTTTATGTTCGATAGAAAAACGAGAAAAGGCTGTGATTTAGAACTTATTGCCCCAGTTTTCATGGGCAAAAGCAAAGGCTAAGCAAGCAGTGTTTCGGGAAAATTTCCGTCTTGAGGTTTCGCAGGCTTCCGTGAAGCCATATCTAGGGGACGGTTAGACTCACCATTTTTCTTGCGCTGAAGGGCACTATCAGACTGCACAGCCGGCGTACCATCCAAGGCCAGACTAACGAATGAATTGCCGGGAGAGCCCGTGCAAAGGCAGCGCTTTCGTTTGCTGGCTTCGTGCCGTTTTAGATGCGACTGCATCTCATTCACTCGCCTTGTCCATGCAGCGTCGTCGGCGTTGTTGTCGGCGTCCGCCCCTCCCCCATTCTCCTCGCCGCGTGAGCTGCGCTCTCCGCCGCTCACCCCCTCTCCTCTCCGATGCCCCTCTCTCGCGAGGGGCATTGGATTGGATTCGAATAGATTGGCTTGGCTTGGATTGGATTGGATTAAAGTGCATTGTGTTGGATTGTGTTGCGTCATAGCCGCGGCAGAGGCACTGGCGGTGGCGCATGTGCAGTACTCTCTCTTCTGCGGTCTCCTTTCCTTCTGGCGCGCTGCGCATATAACTGGTGTTCCACTCTCCGGCGGCCTTTCGGTCGACGGTTGCTCTCCGCTTGCGCTTGAACCCCCCTCAGCGTCGCATCACACCAGGGTTCCCGCGAGGGGAGGTGGGCGTTATTTTTGGACTTCATCCCGGGAAATTAAGTTGCGCAGTGTTTTGAGATAAGAACAGGTAAATTTTCGCATAGTCATGAAGTTCGCTTGCGCTGAGCCGCATCGACAGAAGACCCAGCCGTCGCTGGAGGATAAGCCACCGGTGAAGCAGCCCTGTCAGTAACAAAGCTCCGAGCAAATTAAGCGATAAAATGAAAGGCGCGGTTTGCACGCCGCCGGCTGGAAATCATACCGACGCAATAATGAGTTTGAAAGATATAGCGTAGTAGACTATTCGGTATAACATGACTGTGCGTTGATACTTCTCTGCACATTACCGACCAGGTGGTATTAAATTGAGTGATAACTGTACCTGCCAGGATGGCTGGGATGGTATTTGGGAGGTTAGAGCGGGGGTAGACGAATTGAAAACACTAAAACGGGATATTTTACATGAATTTATATTTGAGCGACAGCAGGGCACGTACAAAACTGTGTCTCTCCCAATCATAGAAACCTATAGTACTGATAATACGCTAAATTTTCAACAGGGCTGACATGCGTCCCTTTTAGGGAGCCATGGAAATTCTGTTGAGGCAAATATTGTGAGCCCTTCTACACTTCGTGCAAGAAGGTGGCCATGGGTTGCCAGACATGGATGCTCGGAATTATGTGCCATTTCCTCTGCTATTCTCGGTTGCCCATCGCATAAAGCATTCCTGCGGCACTCAACGGTTCAACTTCGTCGCAAGAGCAACTACGGTTTACAGTCACTTCACCGATAACTATGTCGATTAATGTAGGATGCGTTGTGGTTTTTGAGGTTGCTCCAGCGCAATGTAGCCTGACTTCAAAAAAGAATTTACAAAAAAAGGTGTGTTTTAGAGAGGTTATTGTTTCGAGTGTAGAATTAAACAAAAACCAATAAAATACGGGAGTCTGCCGGACAAATCGGGAAGCCGTCTGGTATGGAGAATACATATCTTGTGGAGCATAGGCCTTTTCTGCGAAATGAAAGCGCATACCTTAAAACCCATTGAACCTATGTAGTCCAGAGGTTTACGGAATACCGTCTGGTCAGGTAAAAGCATAGTTGTGACGATGAAACGCAGGTCACTGACCAAGTCAAAGAAGCGGTTTGACGTTTCGGTACCCCTACGGGTACCTTGATCACAATGATCATGTGCGTGGAAAACGAAGGTATATATTGGGCATGAGGCGTTGCAATGAGGTCGCATAGATACGGTGCAGATTGCCGTCTGTTCTGTTGATAGTGTCGGCCGTCATCTGAATAAAGCGGGATTCGAGCAGCAATCGAGAAGACAGATTGTGCTCCGTTGTCAGAACTTTCGCCTCGTCCCAGTCGACCACGTGTCCCGTTTTCTCACAGTGCTCCGCCAGTGCGCTTGTTCTTGCATAGCACTTATTTACGTCGTTCCGGTGCTGCGTTATTCTTCTTTGCAGATTGCCCGTTTCGCCAATGTATACTTATTTGAATTCGGCTCACGGAATCTTGTAAACAGCACCTGGAAACTTGGAGTGTGAGAGGGGGTCTTTTACGTTGACGAGGTCAGAACGCAGTTTGCTAGTGGGCACATGCGCGTTGTGCACACCGCGTTTCTTGAAAAAGCGTGCGAGAGCTTCACTGATATGTGGGACGTAGGGAATCACAGCCCGCTTTCGAGCACTTCTTGTGGAGGTGTGTGCTTGCTCATCTCGATGCGGAGTCGTGTTCGGCGCCCTCATTGCCTCTTTTCGGATAAAGTGCTTTGGGTAGCCATTCCTTTGCAGGTCTCTTTCTATCGTCTTCATTTCTTCTTCTAGGGTTTCCTCGTCAGAAGAGCACGCCCGTTTTGCTCTGCTGACAGGGCTTTTTTGAACGCGGGACGTACGCCCAGCAAACGTGGTTTTTTCGGGAAGCCCATATTAAACTTCAACTCTGGGCATTTGTAGGTAGTAAAGATGGGAATTGCTGCTTCTTGTCTGCCTTCTGCCATTACAAAATCTTATTCTGACAGAGTAACCACAAGTTTTCACAATCAATGAGATAGACTAAAAAGGGCTGGTTTTCACAAGTCCGTCTTGCGGAAGATTTTTCACAATTTAATAAATTGTGTGAAGTCCAACTAGGCGACCAAGCAAAAGGACAACGAAAAACAGCCCACGAAACATGCAGTCATTCCCTACGTGCATGAGTTGGCGCATGGGTTGAAGATTGTTTCCAATAGGTGTGATGTCAAAGTGGTTTTCTCGGCTCCGAATAAACTGAACAGTGTGTGTGGCAAAATAGGTTGTTATCAAATAGTAAAAAATTCCCAAGAAAACAAAACTGCAGAGTAGAGCACAACCCCTCTTTGTTCGTTGTGCAGCGTGTGTTGTTTATTGCTTACCGTTGAATTGTGGCCATATCTACGTGGGCCAGACTGGGCGTTGTTAAATATACGCCTACAAGAGCATCGATGTTTATTAACGTCGAAGGATGGCTCTAACCTGGTGAAACATTGTTCTGCGTGTGGTTGTACACCAATTTTTCGTGAGGCTTAAGTTTTATCAAAATATCGATACAAAAGAACCACAGAAGATATAGAATATTTCCACATTAAAAGGTGTGGCGAACGATGTGCCAGCGCATCCTCCCTCACCTTGACCGACAAGAATACTCCTATTTGTGTCACACGTTGCGGAACTAATGCTTTGGTTTATGTAGGGGGGTGGCGCTTTTTCAGGTTTCTGGGTACTACATGTTTGGCGTGTGTTGTATCTTTATCTGCAGCATGTGCCTCGGCCGCTGTTGAGTCTTGTAATGGTTTGTATAATGGGGCAGGGGAACCCGGCCACGTGTACTCTGGATAGTATATATGTGTATGTTTTTTAATAAACAAGTAGTTGTGAGTATGCGCCGTGTGGTCTACGTCTTCCTTCGTCCCTGTTTTTTGAGCGCTTTTGTTTCTACCAACATGAACACCTACCAACTAGCCCAACTATCCGTTCTTCTGCAGGATGCCATTCAACTCCGCTTTTGCAGTGAGAGGTGAGTTATGCCACTTGCTGGGACCTGCTATTTAAAGAAAGGGCATCAGGTAATCTTCGTCAATCAAACTCGTCACCGATTCGGATGGCCTCGCTTTCAGGTGTTTGTGGCAATTGAGTTTGACAGTTGTCCATCGACAGATATGTCCAGCCATGCTTTTTTTTCAGTCCCAGTGCTTTGGAACTGAAAGCTTTGTTGGACGGAGTCAGGTGGTCCTTCAAACAGAGAGGGGAATCGGGAACGGTTGATTGGTTGATGGATTGTAGGGTTTAACTCACCAACGCAACGCAGGCGACGAGGAACGCCGTAGTGGGGGATATGGTTAATTTCGACCTCCTGGGGATCTTTGACGTGCGCCTAAATCTCGTACTCACGGACTTTCTTTCTTTTCTCCTCCATCAGAAAAGCGGGAGAAAGTTTGAGTATTGGATGACAATAATTAACCCTACGAGCCTTAATTTTTTATTTGTAGCCTCAAAGCTTACAAACGCAAAATTGAACTTGTGGTTGGGGTAATAACTAGTTCGGGGTTATAAAAACTAATTAGGTGATTGGGTAGTTAATATTGACAACTCTAACCTAAATATTTCCTTTGCTTGGTTGCCGGCGCAGTGGGACCAGCCCGGTGGGTCTTCGCTCAAAACAGTCCAGTGGATAACGAATCGCGACGCCCTTTTTCCATGGCACGAGCGGGCTTGCGCTGTAGAGGAGAGATGCTGCTTACCCCATCGCCTTAGCGTCACACCACGATGAATGGGGTAAATGCGGGTCCCCGCACTTCCCACTGCGCTTTTTGATAATATAACCCGCGACCTCGCCAGAACACGAGGTCGCGTGGTTCCAGTGGGTCAAATAGCTATTAATCCTCGATCACTGTGATGTCCTGGAAACTTATGGCTTGATGACCACCAGTCAGTTGGGGGTAACGCAGCACTGGGAAAGTGCCATTCAATAAGTGTTACATTTCTGGACAGGCTAGGAAGTAGCGTTTCTGACTGACTGGTGTAGCAATCACAGTAACCCATAAAAAATTTATTTACGTAACCCGCCTTCACCGCGAAAGCCAGAAGCACTTAAAACCCATAAAGTCGGCTCAACCCACTGTGAAAAGGGCTGCAACAAAGGAGCGATGACTGTCTTCTTCGATTGGAGCGTCAACGGGCCGTCGCCGGGTGAAGAGAGCGCTATCGCAGCTGAAATTGTAGGCTTAACGCCACTCAATCGGCAGCTCAACGTCAGCAATGGGACACTCCATACAGTCAACTTCAGGTGCAGCGAGTGGAACGCGCTGGGGGATCCTTGCAAAAAACGCTGGACCTACAATAGCATCACTGTAATATAATTCTGCATTTATGTTAACCTAGTAAGCGGCTAGAAAATGGGAGAATAAAGATAGGAAGCCAACGATTGTTTCAGTGAGTGCGTCGCCCCCCTTATTGCCCCAACAAAATCTTGGTCAATTAAAGCGGAGAGTTGGGCGAGTTGGTTGCTACTGACTAGAAGTATGAATTCATTAGTCAAAATCCAGGTCCTTCATTACAATGTTGCTGAGTAAAAAACGATAGCACAGGTAATCTATTCGGTGCTAGCTTTTGGGTACAAATCTACACGATTATCATTGTTTAACATTCACGATCCTATTGCTTCAGACCCACGAGCCATAATGACTTCGGAAGCAGGTATTTTTTTGCACAGTTTATCCAAGTCGGAAAGTTTTAAAAGAAATCTATTACACTGTATTATTTTTTTAGATTGAAGACCGCATGCTCCGTTCTTCATGATAGTTTATTTATCCAGGTGGACCTAGACTGCAACCTCAAGTACCAAGCACTTTGCACCTGTGAGGGCTTTGAAAATGATATTTTTAGCTAATTAAGGAACATCTTAAAAAGTATGAAGAGTTCAACCATTTGGCCAATGCGGCGAAATTTTTTGTCTGCAATGCTCGTATTGGAAATACCATTCGCAGGCTTAAGTCACTACACAAATTAAGTCCATTGCAAAAAATGTGTCATCTGTATTTCTGGCGGTTTGCTTTGAATTTTATAAATTCATTGTGGAGAAACGTTTGTTCAATAAAGGTTAACAGCTTTCACATTGATTTTAAAACTGAATTTAAGTCAAAATAGTTCTTTAGAAATGTTCGAGAGACCATGAGGCTGGTGTAACCGATAGGCGAAGCGTGGTGTATATAGGCTAAGGACGTGTCATACAACAAAAGCCCCGAGTCTCCTACTATGATACTTAGCAAGAGCCTAGTTCGGACGTAGTGTACGTATCACGCTGCAGGGCTCACCAAACTTATCTGGTATGAACTGCATACATCAACATATTAGATATTTCGAATGCTTAGAGAACTAATTTCCCATTGCCGACGTCGCGTTGCAAGCTTCTTTTACGGTTATTTTGAGCCTAAACGAAGCACATGTATACGCCTCGCACGCGGCCTGTAGGGGCGCCACTGAAGTCCCCCTAGGGGCCCGTTTCAAAAGCAGCCGCGGGAGTCACCGTCCCGCTCCCCACTGTCGCCGCTGCTTTTGCGGCACGTTCAGGACGGAAATTTACCCTTTGTGGCCGTGGGAAAACCATGTTTATAAGGAGCAGTCGCTGTATTCGCAAATGGGGTGTGTTTATGACAGTGTAAATGTTTTCGACGTGGTCTTAGTGTGGCCCATTCGGCCAGCATAAGCGCCAGTTGTGTTTCACAGGCAAGCATCACAAAACCGGCGTATGCAAGGAGATGATTGTAATAACTCGGCCGTCAAATAACTAACAGTGTCTCCATAGCCAGCGTTTCCTGAGATGTTCATGCTATGGCTTTACACTACGATGCAAATCGGTATTTTGTGGGTTCATAATCTAACGGCGCACTCATACTTGACAGCATGGCACTTACGTTTGCCAATATCATGCCTCCTATATTGATCACCATCATTTGCAAACAAGGGTCTCTTAATTTTGCGAAGATTGAACGAAAGCAAAATGAACGAAAGCAAAGGACCCTGGAGATCAGCAAGCTACAAAAAAATTAATGCTGGGTCGTCTTGTTGCGAGGTCAGCGCCCGGGTTCGCAGCCACAGGGGGCTGCGTGATGGCCGCAGTATTGATAATGTAAATATGTCGATGCAATCTCTGTGTTGTAGCGAAATCTTCTCGGCACCCGCGCACATTCCTTTTTTCCTGGTCTGCCGCAGGCTCGACGACAGTTCGCCTTTATGGGAGACGCGTATTGGCGACGGCACAGTCGTTAACGGCGGCTTACGACATCGGCCCACCACCCAGATCCCTCTTCTTCTTAGTCGACCACGTAACCAACTCGCGCCTGCTAGTCTTCGGGTGTTCGTGGTGGCGGACTTTAATTTCGCCATACTCGGGGCAGACTTTCTCAGCCACTTCAACCTGAATGTGCATGTACGTGAACGTTGCCTCAAGGATAACAACACATCGCTCAAAGTACGTGGTTTGGAGTGAAACATCGGCTCATCTGGTATCTGCGCCTTCAAGCCATTATCTGCCTGCCACTACATCCTGGCCGAATGTCCTTCTCTCACCAAGCCCCGAAACTCGGAAAAGCCGGTTAAACATAACGTGACTTCCTTCCTTCTTCCTTCGTCTAGCAACCATTTATCGCCGCTGCACACGGTTCCTCAAGACGACGGGGACGACTGGCGCCCATGCGGTGACTACAGAGCCTTGAATGCATCGACAACGTCGGACCAGTATCCTTTGCCGCAGATTCACGATTTTAGTGTGTGACTGGCAGCTACAAAAATAAAGAGCAAGATCTACTCGGAGCGGCATACTACCAAATCCCCGTCGAACCGTAGGACATACCGAAAACAGCCATCACAACTCCATTCGGCCTGTTTGAGTTTGTCCGTATGCCCTACGGCTAGAAACAGGCAGCCCAGACCTTTCAAAGGTTCATGGGTGAGGTCACCCGGGGTCTTCCTTTCGTCTTTGTATACCTGGATGACATTTCAGTGGCCAGCAGAACTCCTATCGAGCATGAACAGCACCGCCGCCATTTCTTTCCGCGTCTGGACGAGCAAGGTCTGGGGCTGAAACCTCAAAAGTGCATGTTTGGTGTCGGAGCTCTCAATTTCCTCGGCCACCACATCACTGCTGAAGGCAATATGCCATTTGAATCAAGGGTGGAATCTGTCAAGAAGTTTCCTGTTCCAACATCTTTCCGCAAGCTGAGAGTTCCTCGGGCGTTTAAACTTCTACCGGCGGTTTATTCCGCCTTGTGCTCGACTACTGCAGCCATTGACCGACCTGCTGCGCCGAAACGACCAAAAGGCACCATAATTTTGCTGGTCTGACCTACACCAGCACGCTTTCCAGAAGGCTAAGGACGAGCTGGCCGCGGCTACCCTTCCCATTCATCCTCTGCCTGACGCTCCTACACGCGTCATGGTAGACGCCTCTTCCACATTGGTCGGAGCAGTGATGAAAGAACAGGAGGGTGCACCGTGGAAGCCAGTGGGCTTCTTTTCGAAATGCCTGAAGCCTTCACAATGACGGTACAGCACTTTTGGAAGGAAGATGCACGCAATTTATTGTTCTATTAAGGATTTCCGCTACTTCCTCGAAGGTCGTGAGTTCTCCATCTTTACAGACCACAAGCGCATCACCTACGCATTCAACAACAGTTCCTCCTACGCAGAACGGGAAATTCGTCAGCTATCATTCAAATTTAAGTTTTCAACAGACATCTGCCACGTTCCCGGGGTAGAAAACGAAGCAGCCGATGCCGTGCTTCGCATTAACGCTTCCAGAGCAAAAGTCCTGGGCTTCCCGGTGATGGCCGCGGCGCAGCGGGAGGACAGTGAGTTGACGAGACTGAAAGGTTGGGGATTTTCACTCGTGCTTTCGAAGGCTCACTTCCCTACGTCCAGGGCACGATAACCTGCCATCCCTCCCAGGCAACCCCACGACCTTTCGTTCCACTGAAGGTTCGTCGAGTGGTGTTCAACACTTTCCACTACATCAGCAACCCGGGTGTCCGCGCCTCCCAGCGGCTAATAACCGAACGTTTTGTTTGGCCCGGCGTTAACGCGGACGTGCGACTCTGGGTTCAGACATGGGAAACGTGTCACCAAGTGAAGGTGTCTCGCCAGACTCGAGCTGCAATCCAGGAATTTCGGCCTCCTGAGTCGCGGTTCGACCACGTTTACCTCGACCTGGTGGGACTGATATGACCCTGCCAAGGTTCCAGATACCTGATCACATGCATCCATAGATACAGCCGATGACCCCAAGCTATGCCAATTGCGGACATATCAGTTGAGACCGTCGCGCAGGCCTTTATTCAAACATGGGTGTCCCGCTTTGGCTGCCCCATCCCGCATAACAACTGACCAGTGACGGCAGTTCCAGAGCAACCTCGTTTTCGCGCTTTCGACACTCCGCGGCACAAGGCTGCAGCCTACAACCGCCTACCGCCCCACCGGCAACGGAATGGTGGAGCGCTTGCAGCGGCAGGTCAAAGCTGCACCTACAGCGAAACTCGGTCGCTAGCACTGGGTGGAAAAGCTCTCGCTCGTTCTTCTTGGCCTACGCTCAACATTCAAGGAAGAGCTCGGCTTCAGCGCGGCGTAAATGATGTACGGCTCAACAGTGCGCCTCCCGGGAGAAATCTTCTCCGACAAGTCCCTCTCCTCCCCAGCAGCCTCCGACCACAACGAGAAGCTGGGCGCATGGCTAGCGTAACTCAGGCCAACAGCACCTCGCATCACCTGCAACAGGAAGGTTTTCACTTTTCCCGACAAGGACTCAGCTACACATGTGTTCGTGCGACACGATGCAACGAAGCCGCCCCTCACTCCGAGGTACGACGGCCCTTTTAAAGTTTTGGGACGTGATAATAAGACCACCACAATAGACGTGCGGGGCAAACAAGAAGCCTGCTTATATTGAGGTTTCTGTTCACGCCGCCTCTTAGCCTTTCAGCCAGTAACTGCAGCCTTTCTTTAAAAGCTCCGCAATGTAGGGGGGGAGCCTGTGTAGCGGAAGCCGCCCGGCACCCGCGCACAATCCCTTCTCCCCGGTCTTCCGCGTGCTCGACGACAGTGCGCCTTTGTTGAAGACGCGTATTGGCGACGCCACCGCAGGCTTAGGACCCTTTCGCCCAGCTCTTCAATGGTGACCTCTCGGGGGGAGCGCTTAACTTCTTGTCCGGCCGACTCCTTGCATTAGTCCTGGCGCCATTGTCGTGTGCTCGCACGGGAGGCCTTTTCCCTCTCTCTTGAAAGACGCGGGGGTTCCCCTTCTTTTCCTCGTCGCTGAAAGCTCTCGGAAGACACATCTCTGCAAAAGAAACAGTCTTGTCTTGAAACTGCAAACCAGCTGCTGGTCTGCTTTCTCCCCTCCTTCAGCAGCCGACATTACGGGCTCCTACAGCATAAACAGGCCGCTTCACCAGCAATCCTGAACCGTGTCGTCTTTTTCGATGCCTCGTAACAATATTTGCCGAAACCCAGATAAATATTCTCACCCTCAAAACTTTCACAATGACATCAACTGCGTTATTTGAGTCCACGATTTTCAGATTCTACGAAAGAGACCGCTGTACATAGTGGGGTAACCACAAGGAATGTGCAAATGCATTGACGGAAATATTTTCCTTTCGCACTTTTACTGTATTTTACTTGCACTTTTACTTTACCATTACTTTTACTTTTATTTCACTTTTACTTTTGTGCAATATTTAAAACGCGCCAGGTAGTCTAAACGCGAGCCATTGCCGTGTGCACCGTGCCGGAGGGCACACCGCAGGGCACGCACACCGAGCGTGGAGTGCTCGCTGCCAACAGCGAGATTGATAGGCGTGGTAGGAAAATTTGGTTTGAAGTTATAGATGAAAACAGAGTATAAGGCAGCATTGGAAACAAGCAATCTTTTCAGTGGTACGGGATTCGCTTAGGCACCAGGTAAGAAATCAAGGTAGGACAGCGCATAGGTGGTAGAGCGGTAGTTATCTTGGGACGCGTCATGAAGGAAAAGGACGGCTAACCTGGCGAAGAATGGGAAGCGAGAGACGTGAGCACACTCAACGCTAGGAGTCAGCCAGGCCTAAGTGCTAACCTGTAGAAATAGATGAGAACCTGGCCAAAGGCGATTGAAGTGGAAGCCAAAAACTTAGTACGAGATCAAAATTTTTACTTTCTACGTAAGCAGACAGCGAAAGGGGGAAACAATTACAGTGAATGAATGATCTGCTACATAGATATGCAGAGTAGGAAAAAGCGTGTACAGTGGGTGAAAATTAAAAAAAAATTTGAACGAGAAGAACTAAACACATACGCCTTAGCAGTGTCTGACCTTAGCTACCAAAAAGCCCCACTTTTCATAGACAATGATGTCTTGGAAAGATGGGACAGGACTGCAGGAAACAGGAAATCTGGAAGCGTAGGCATGATTTTAAACAAGGATCTCATTGACAGAGAGCGCATGAAAACTGTAAACAGCATCTATTGGTTGAATGCACAATAGCGGGAAAAACGTTTGCTTAGAAGTTGTGTGTCTGTGAAGCGGCAGATGATTTATGGAGGAAAATAAGAAAGTAATAAACTGTCTTAGAAGAGATTTGAACGAGTTTAAAGATTCAGGGTAAACATTCTTAGTTGGAGTATATGAATGCACACATAGAAGATTTGGATGGATACCCAGATCATAGTGGTCTCTAGTGATAGATCCATGTCACAAAAATAGATAGTAAACAGCCAAAACAAGTGCGGTGGGCAAGTAGCGTAGGTAAGCGAAAACAGACAACACAGCATACACTATAGCCTCGTATCTGAGAAACTATGCTATAGGTTTAGGGAAAGTAGGATAGATGGAAGCGGTAGACAGCTTAGGAAGCGATCACAAAATGCTTAGCAATGCACTTTGGATACACAAGCCCGAAAAATTTAGAAATCACTTCAGCCAGTGGAACTAATTTCAACAACGAACCGATTAATATAATCGCTGATATGATAGAAGACGAAATGAATATGTACATAGGCAAATATTGGTATTACGAAGAAAGTGATCGGATTGAAAAAGTATACGATGGATGAATCCAAGCACCGAAACAAAGGGAAAGGGGAGAAAAAGCCGAGCAAAAGAAAAGAGCCTATTCACCAGAGAAAAACCGCATCCATAGAACATCGACAGGCAGAAAGAACTTGTAGTAAAAACCAAAGGTAGTGAAAAATTGGACAATACAGGGAAAATAAACTAGAACAGAACGAATGGGCACAAGCAAATATAAAGCAGAAAAATCGCTCGTCATTGCACACTGCGAAATTTGATGTCCAGAAAAGCTGTTGTAAACCCCTAGAAATGGTGGTGAAGGAGGGTACAAAATGTTTTTCGTCGTCTTGGCGGGCTTCTCGGTTGCACTCGGTTAATGTCGCTGGAAGAATGTACCGGGAAACGAATTTTTTTCTGCTATAGTTCCATGGCGGTGTCCCGATGATAGACCAGGGCGCATTGGGGGACATTTGTTTGCACTCCTACGGTTCATGCACGGCGCCATTTTCTGTTTATGCGGCTGAATCAGAAACTCTGGTAGGCTTAGCTGTTACTCCTTACTGAACGGCTGCGCCCGAATGATGTCGTTCAAGTTGCGAAACAAAGATAACGCGTGTAACATTACTTAAGCAACTTAAGTGCGTAAACAGATGCCGTTTTAATGCATCTTAACAAACTACGCTGCCGAAGTTAACTGCGAGGCCGCAAACGCTGCAATCTCCGCAAAACTGATGAACGACACAATGGTCTCCGTTGATGATTTGCGTGTCACAGTGTGGGTACTTAATACGTTATTTTCTCACACTCCGTTCGGATTCTCTGGTGGCAGATTCTGGGTCTTGCCCTCATGCGATGGACTTCTTGTACAAGAAGTGCCCCTTTTAGTGCCCGAGGACATGCCTAGCCTTCACAGATAATCTGTAAACACAATCTTTACCAGGAACACAAGGCAGGGGTCGCCTTGTGCAAGGGCGTCATATGATTCTTAGTGCAGTTTTATTGCTTGCAATACTGTATGCTTGAATACCCTGACACATGCGCTCGGCGTATTTAGCCTTGGCGTGTTGGCCTTTTTGCCCACGGGAATGGAACCGTTGGGGGGTACAGGTATACATCGTGGGTGTAAAAAAGAGAGCAGTATACGCCAAAAATACGAAAAAGAGATAAAAGCGCGTCCGAGAAGTTTTGGAACTGGGTAAAATCACCAAGCTCAAAAAACTATATCCATTATAACTTCTTTATTGATAAGAAAGGAAGGCATTTAGAAGTGGAGTAGGATTTGGTGGATAATCATACATTGATTAATGACAAGTTTCTTGAAATAGAGGAAGGGAAGCCCACACCGATAACCACGCCTCAGAAGTCTGGTGCCAATAAAATCTAGGGCCAATAAAGTCAGAAGTCTGGGGCCAATAAAGGCCAATAAATTTGAGTAACCTTGATTGGAAAATCAAAGCACATGGTTTCCCCCTAACAAGCAGTGGGCCGGACGGAATGCCAGTTCAGCTAATATCATGCTTGGATGAAGAAGTAAGGCAGCGTTTGTGAGCGCAATAGATAAGATGGCACAAACCAAACAAATACCATAGAATTTTGTAGAAAGTACAATGAACTTATTACATAAAGGCGCACGCAACAAAGCCAGTATTGATTCATACAGAACACTCAAAGTAATGTCAGTGGTGTACAGATTTGTATTGTGGGCGATAAAACCAAAATTCAAGCATGGCTTGCAGAAACTAAAAAAAAGAACTTGGGGAACTGCATAATCGATTTAGGCGAGAGCAACACCTTATAGAGAATGTGTTCGGGATAACAGACTGTATTGAAACTGTTAAAGTTCAGAATAGAGCTTTATGAGTGACGTTTTTGGACAATAAGGGTGCATGTGACCACGTAAACAGAGAACTGCTGTAGGGTGTGCACAATCTCCAGGGCTCAGATGGCGAGTAATACCGTTCCTCACAGCAATAATAAAGGTAATAAAGCGTAGCTAACATCGGAACGGCCAAAATAAGCACAGGACATCAGCATCAATCGCGGACTGTAACAGGAGTACCCTTTGAGCCCAATACTGTTTAGCTTTACATGGTTGCGATAGAAAAGAACTGAGTGTCAATTCGAGTTTAGCCTCACGCATATGTGGCTAGGTGATGTGGTACAGTCGGTTATTAAGGGACTGTTATACGCAGACAACGTTCTTTTAACTGATAACCCGAGCGGCATGACAACAATAAAAACTGGGACCGACGAAGAATGTTTAAAACCCAAAAGAGACGTTTCGGCTCCCGTACGGGTGCCTTGTTTACCATGAAAAGTGGGGGCCAAAGTTATCCGGTTACGCTTGCTCCAAGATCTGACGTAGGCAATGTACGTACATGTGTGGGAAGTTGCCGTCATTGCGATTACGTGTGTGCTCTGCGCTCTGGATTGTCAAGGATACAGCATAAAGCCCTGAGCTGCCATTTTTCTCTTTTCCAATTATTTTTGCAATGGCCAAACTTATTTTATGGTGAGTTGCTTCTATGTGTTCGGCTAGACTGTTAAAAGACCCGTTCTTCTTTTTTACGTGGTAAATGTGATGCTTGAGCCTTTGATGAAAATTGCCTGTCTCGCGACATAGCTTCGTTTGCAATCTGCGCAAGAAATGCTGCAGATAACGCCTGAGAACGTCTCCTCTGTGAGCTTGTCCTTCAGGTTCACTAGGGAGTACCGAAACTTTCGTGTTGGCCCGTGCGCTACCTGTACCTTGTAGGGGCGCAGAACACGCGCCAAGGGCTTGGTTATTCCAGCTACGTACGATCACTTACAGCGACATGCCATGATACGAAATATTAGTGGTCGAGAACACACAGACCTTGGGTAAAAAGTTGGCACTGAAAAATCAGGAAT